>NW_017296613.1:297201-325658 GCF_001594075.2 Trachymyrmex cornetzi | reverse complement strand
AATATTTTTCGCAATAAATTTATTTAAGGTTTTCAGCACATTGTCAATTTAATTTAACTTGTGATATTATTGCAGTAGTTTAATTGCGTTAGATAAAGTACGGAAAAATTTCGTTTTACATATATAGGATATAGATAATTCACTGGGAATTATTTAGGCAAAAAAGATCTAGCTTTGACCGTCATAGGCCTGAATATGCTTATACTTAGTATTTAAAAAGAAAAAACTTTCTATGAATGTACTTTCGTTTGTTTTTAATCGTATGTGCCAGTAAAATTTCTCACAAAAAGCGCGGAGAATAATAGTTAGGCTATTATTCTGATGTGGAAAGAGAACAGAAGTCAAATTGTAGGAAACTAGCTTGGGAGAGATTCCTGCCGGTTGAATTAACCGAGAGAATACGTTTCGCGTGTTTCTTCTACCCGAAAGCGTAGCATTCGTCATATCTCAAATACCTCGATTTGGAGAGCCTCAGACGAGTACAAACGTGATTTGAATATTTCAAGCGCCAATAAGAAGAGCCACAAAGTTCTCGGCGTATCTGTCGTCCTATGAATTATTTTTTCGGTACCGTTGAGTACAACGAAAGATCCGATGAATATTTTATATGAAAAATATTTGTCAAACTATTTTGAATTGCGCACAGTTCGGAACGTCGTAATTATTTATTATTTTACTTAATTCGCACATCTCTCCATTTCACGAAAAAAATTATCCGTTAAAACCTCCGCGATAGAATCTGCTTATACGCATCGTCTTTCCGGTTATGTTATGATTATTCCTCGGTAATAGAACTGGTTCGCAGAATACTGACGGGAAATACATTATAGGTTTCCCGTACGCGGAAAGCCATTCGATATCCGCTTTGTAGTTCAACACAGTGAACATAAGGGGTGCATCGCCATTCGGCGGCGAATCGATGCTGCGACGAATACCAAATACGTTCGTTATGTCACACAAGCATGGGCTGGGCGACGTGCCCGTAAAGTCTCGAGCACAAGACAATCGGTCCTTGCGGAAACAAATGTATGATGTTCCGGCGAAAAGCGGGAGCCTCGATCAACGAAACTGCAATGTCTCGTTTTAGTAGAGCGGGATGGAGAACGGATGGGTGAAGATGGCGAGGACCGCTCCTGTGAAGACCGGATTCCGTGAGTATTGGCACATACGTAATCTCCTTTCGGCCTCGTTTCCGGAAATCGCTGATCTTCGAGGAAATATTCCTTCGTACATCTCGGTCGCCCAAAACCCGGTGACTGAAATCTTCACGTAAAATAGTTTCGCGGCGCTTTGACGGGATAGAACTCCCGAAAATTTACTGCTCTCGTCGTACGTGCGGTAACTCAGAGTAAGATCAGGGAAGAAACGTTCGCGAAAGTGGAAGCAGGAAACACGCTTCCCACTGCACCGATTTAAAGTTGAAGAGCCCCCTCGATTCCGAGGCGATGACTCTTCTCAGGATTCCCGGTGACAACGTTTCTTTTTATTGCACTCAACCGTAAATATAAGCGCTTCGTGGTTTATGTTATGGATATCTGTATAATATAGTACAAGAATATTACAACGGCTTACCATGAATTGGTCTGGCAGAAATCAATGCACAAAGTCGAAGGTAATTGTCTTTCGTTGTTTCTTCGGCTTCGAATACACGGAGAAAATTTTATATTAAGTTCTAATCCCTTACAAAAATTTTTCACCGTTTTTCACCCATTTTTAGCCCGCGCGAACGGTTAATTTAAGTGGTGGAAACGTGCATTTTACTCAGTGAGTATGACTCCGTTTTTAGGTCACAAACAGAAACTTTTCCGTAAAAATAAGTGGTTAAAACGGATTGCACTCATGCAGGACACGAGTATATCTGAGTGGTAAAAACGTATACATTACGAGTATTTTTGAGTGGTAAAAACGTAAATTTGAATGGAAAAACTTATACGAGTGCAAAATACTCATTTAGCACTCGTCACTCACATTGCACGTTTTCACCACTCGAAATTACTCGTCGTAAGGCATAACCGATAGCACGAGAAAATCAGCTCCTGTCGAGAATCGAACCGAGGTCTGGTTTCCAAGTCTGCTCTACGAGGCTGCCACTTTTCCACTGAGCCACACAACTCCTATGTCAATATTCGCTTACTTATGTACTTCTTATATAAAAAAGATTATAATTATTATAAAGTACACTATTAGAAATGTAACCATGAGCTTCCTTTACATGTAAATGAAGCTTGTGGTTATGAACGAAATTAAAAGTAATGACTGATTTAACTGAAAATTAAGTTACAGTAGTTATTTAAATGTAATGAACGTCCACTTATAAAAATTTTTCACCGTTTTTAGATCTCATATGGACCGTTTTTAGCCCGTTTTTAGCCCGTTCTTGTTCGTTTCTTGCACTCGCAAGCACTCGCAGTGTATCATGAAGGAACGATAGTGAGTATACACGAGTACGTAATGAGTATTTTTAAGGAGATTGTCCGTTTTCAATACTCGTTTTTCCGTTATGTGTATTTTTGAGTGGATTGTCCGTTTTCAGATGATGAGTAAGAACACGTTAATACGACGTTTCTCTTTTACTCGTACAGGGTGTTACAGATACATACTAGGCAGTACGACGGGTTGCGTGGCAAACTTTGCATGGGCAAGCGTGGTTTAATAGACAATGACAGTGACTTTATACATTATAAAGTTTACACTACAAAGTTTTATTATTTATATTATAAAGTTTATGTTATAAAATCACTGTCATTGTCTATTAAACCACGCTTGGTCATGCAAAGTTTGCCGCGTAATCTGTCGTACTGCCTAATATATATCTGTAACACCCTGTACATTTACTTATCATTTATTAATTACCATATCTTACGATTTCAAATAAATTAAAATAGAAATTATATAATAATTCATTATTTATTATTGTATATATCAGGAGACGCGGTAGTGTCTCCGGCCATGTTAAAAAAAAGTGTATTATACATATATGCACACACACACACATATATATGTATATTAATAAATTAATAATAATAATGAATTATTATTGTATGAATTTTATTTTTATTTTGACAATTAATTTATCAATGGTTATATATAAATGTAATATATTCACGCGCGCTCGTGTTTGTGTGTATGTGTGTGTGCATACACATCAGAATTCTAGTTTAATCTATCACGTTCCTTAATTATTTTTGGGATTAGGGTAATTACATTAAATATAAAACGTATTTAGAAAAAAGTTGTTTAATTTGAAATGATCTTCCTAATCTGTATGCAAAAGTATTAAGATAGACTTGTCAAAATATTAATAGTATATGAGATATATTACACTTTATCCAGGTATAAATGTTTCATGAACTATTTTTAACAGTTGTACTTTAATATTTTTGTGCACAGAATAATGAATTAAATCAATTGGTTAATCATTCAAAATCAAAATATGTATAATGTTAATGTCTAATGTCTTTTTGAGGTGTGTATGTGTTTATATATATATTTGGATACATATAACATTACATATATGTATATAACTCATACACAATGCATTAAATATAATTACACTGTTAGAAATGTTCTTAAATTTTATTATATTTTAAGTCACACAATTTGAAATTAATTTCATGACATTACATCAAATTTAATGTATTTATAATTAAAAAGTATATTTGTGCACATATATATACATAAAATTTAATGTATTTTTCATGAAAATTTATGAAATTTAATCTACACGTTCATTACATTTAAGTAACTACTGTAACTTAATTTTCAGTTAAATCATTCGTTATTTTTAATTTCGTTCATAACCACAAGCTTTATTTACATGTAAAGGAAGCTCGTGGTTACATTTCTAATAGTGTACTATATAATAATCTTTCATATAAGAGGTACATAAGTAAGCGAATCTCAACATAGGAGTTCTGTGGCCCAGTGGAAAAGTGGCGGCCTCGTAGAGCAGACTTGGAGACCTCGATTCGAATCTCGACAGGAGCGGAGCTGATTTCCTCGTGCTATCGGTTATGCCCGACGAATAATTTCGAGTGGTGAAAACGTGCAATGTGAGTGACGAGTGCTAAATGAGTATTTTGCACTCGTATAAGTTTTTTCACTCAAATTTACGTTTTTACCACTCAGATATACTCGTGTCCTGCATGAGTGCAATCCGTTTTAACTACTCATTTTTACGGAAAAGTTCCTGTTTGCGACCTAAAAACGGAGTCATACTCACTGAGTAAAATGCACGTTTTCACCACTCAAATTAACCGTTCGCGCGGGCTAAAAACGGGCTAAAAACGGTGAAAAATTTTTATAATGGCGTGTACGTTAAATTTCATAAATTTTCATGAAAAATACATTAAATTGTATGTATATGTATACAAATATACTTTTTAATTATAAATACATTAAATTTGATGTAATGCCATGAAATTAATTTGAAATTGTATAACTTAAAAGGTAATGAAATTTAAGAACATTTCTAACAGTGTAATTATATTTAATACATTGTGTATGAGTTATATACATATATGTAATGTTATATATATCCTAATTTATTTGAAATCGTACGATATGGTAATTAATAAATGATAAGTAAATGTACGAGTAAAAGAGAAACGTCGTATTAACGTGTTCTCACTCATCAGCTGGAAACGGACAATCCACTCAAAAATACACTTAGCGGAAAAACGAGTGTTAAAAATGGACAATCTCCTTAAAAATTCTCATTACGTACTCGTGTATACTCACTATCGTTCCTTCATGATACACTGCGAGTGCTTGCAAGAGCAAGAAACGAGCAAGAACGGGCTAAAAACACCCTAAAAACGGGCTAAAAACGGTCCATATGAGGTCTAAAAACGGTGAAAAATTTTTATAAGGGATACAATTTTAAATTACACTTTACTATATCTAATATTTCCGACGAATCGTCACATGATTCCGACATAACTTTTACTATGGTAATACTAATTTTTATCACATAATTATAATAAATAAAGTAATTATTTTGTTAAACCGGTGCTTAAGCCATATTCTAACATGAAAATTATTAATTTTTACTATGGTACGCAATCCAAATTTGCTAGGTACATATTTTTTACTTATGTTTACAATACTAACTTTTATTCAACAAGTTGTGATTTTGTAATAAAAAATTTTTACTATGAAAAAGCGTAAAAATTACGTTGCATTATTATTTAAAAAAATAAAATAACTTTAGCATTTAAACTTATAATTTACATGATGTCCGTAGCTACTACCACATTATAGTAATTTTAAATATAAAATTTTCTCTGTGTATAGTTTTGTTTAATAAATTACTCTATCACAATTTTGAAAAATTTACGTTTAAATTTTCAAAAAGGGCTATTTTAGTATATTTTAACGTATTATAATTATGACATGACATGTTAGAAAAGTTTTATTGTAATTAAGTATGTTGGGACTTTTAGTCCTTAAAAGATATTTGTTGTGTCAATTATTACTAAAAAATATTTATGAACTTACATAGACTATTGAGGATCTACATAAATCTGAAAATATTTTTTAGTCATGTTATATTTCAAACTCATGGATTTTGTAGATCGACAAATACTAATCCAATATCAAAGTTGATAAATTCAGAATAAAAAATCAATATATACCTGATTAAAAAAAAAATATTTGAATTTTTAATGAAAGAATTTATGTACAGAGATTTGAATACAATTTAAATTGGATTTGTCAACTTTAATATTAGATTAGCGTTCAGCGAACTGAAAAACTTTTTTGAATAATATAATAATAAATTTGAATAATATAAATAAAAAATAATTTTTTTATCTTTAATGGTCTATATAAGTCGCATTTGATGTAATACTATATTAATCGTAAATATCATTTTAATCATATTCACACCAAATTCCTCTTTTAAGAAATAAAAGTCCTAAAGATATATTTAATTTTGATTACAATAAAATTTCTCCAACACATATATTATTGTATAATATGTCAAGATATATTAAAATAATTCTTTTTTGCAAATTTAACCACAAATTTCTCAAAATTATGACTTGATAAAGTAATTTACTAAACGAAATCGTATTTAGCATTTAGTAATTGGGAAATAATAACTCTTGTTTTGTTCTTAAAAAAAATAATAATTTTCGTTAAACAATATTATCATACTTTTTAATAAAATATTCTGAAAATGGATCATCATATTCTGAAAATTAAAATCAGAAATTCTAATTGTTATAATAATTATCGAAATCTCCTGATGAACCTTTCTAGTTGTAATCTATATAAAATCGTATCACGGGGATTCTAAAGCTCGAACTCCGACGAAATCACCAGAGGTCGCGCCGCGCACCGCGCATCGACATGTTGTTTTTATATACTATCCCATCAATATTTCACGCAACCTATAACACACGCAGTCACACATTCGTGTCAATTTTCATATACAAATTCGTCGCGATAAAGCGTTTAAGGGCGGTATTCATAGTCGATTCTTATATTCAAGACCATCTTAAGTACAGACTTAAGATGTAACGAACCAATCAGAGGGCCGTATTAGCATCTTAAGACATTACTTAAGACGATCTTGAAATAAGAGTGAACTATGAATACCGCCCTAAGTCTAATTCTAAGAACTCGACGTTGTTCGTGTAAACTACGTATCTGGGAACCACTATTTCGTACGTACAGATTGCAAAGTTTCATATCAAGCAAATGTTGTCACGACTTGACAGCTGAGACGCCATTATTATACGAAGAAATGGTAAAAAATATATCAATTTTGAAATTTTTAACCGTTCTCAGCATAGACTCCACTTCCCAGACACGTATCGATGCGTATACTTTAATTCTGGAAAAAAATTTTCGAATCGGTGAAAGAGGAAAAAAGTATTTGTTATACAAAAATTACATGATTTAATCGGTAAAGCAGGAGACTTTAGGATCCCCTTAATCCTGTAACTATTCTTACACGTATTTATTCATCGTTTATTATCAGTATTCACAGTTCAAGTGATATTGATTATCACTGTTCCCTTTTTTATTTCTCTCATATGCAGATATTATGCAATATACCTACTAATTAACTGATATTGACGAGTTAATTATCAATTAATGATTAGACAGCGCGTTAATTAATTATTTTTAACACAAAAGTTTAAATTTGAAAAAATTATTAAATTTAAAGTGAATTATTAAATATACATTTAAATGCATATAGTTTATCTTTATTTAATTGAAAAATATTTGTGGAAATTAATTTATCATTATAACTTTTTCACAATTTTTTTACATCTCGAGAGAAATAAAATTGCGATTTCAATAAATCAGGAAAAAGTGAGATTAATCTGTCATATTTTTTCGCGACAATTTAATCTTATTTTCTTGATTTACTGTTACAAAAATTTTATTTTGCAAAATTTATGTAACTTATAAAAATGTGAACATTACAGAAAGGTTAAATGAAATAGCAAGTTTCTCAAAGCTTTTCGAAAGCATAAAAAGTGGGATGACATATGGATTTACCGTGTAAAGCTTCCGAAAGCTTTCCGTCATCCGGCGTTACATCGATAACTTGCACCTGCGGACAGTTATAGAACGAATCTATCAGCGACTATATCGTGCGATATGTGCGTGTCCGTACGTACTTTCGCGCTCGAAAATCGCCACCGAGGTGAGAGTGATTTCCAGATCGATAAGCGGAAATAGTGGGTGTTCCTCTAAAAGCCGATCGTACGGTGTCTAGCTTTGGTAAAGCGGGGTTACTCGTGCAAGATTACGGTCGAATGACTATCGGCTCGTGATAAATTCTCACAAGTTTAAAGGATGCCGTAATGGATTCGGGTTATATATCTTCTCGTACGATAGTTGCCCACTGGTTTTCTGACGGAAAAGAGAACGGGGAAACTGTGAGCGAGTCCATCGGTGGAGCGAATCGTCATGGCGTATCGTCATGCGATTCTCGATTTTGGATATTTCGAAATGGTATAGTATGGCGGGCTCAATGAGAAATTTTTGCGACATCTCTCGGAACAAAATCCACTCGAGCACAACGTTCGATTATCGCGTTCACCGGTACGGTACGCGAACTTTTCAAAGCTTCGTTCACCTTGTGAAGCTGAAAGAAGTTTTCTTGGAGACCGCGTAAAAGAGCTGCACGTGGCGATGGTGTTAAATGGAACGTATCACAGCTCTCTTCGTTACTATAGCAACAGAGTTGGCAAAAAATTTTATAAGGCACAAGAATTTTTTTCCGAAGTGAATATTAAACTTTAACATTGTAAAACGAATGTGTAAAAATATAAAATGACATATTTTTGAAATGTAATAATTATTATGCAATTTTGAAGCCATATAGAAGATACATGTGAAATGTAACAATAATTTTATAGAAAATCATATAAAGGAGAAAAATAGACTTATAATAATTTAATATAAAAGAGAGAGAAATATAGATTAATAATAATTTAATTTTCTTTAATTGCTAAGACACATCTTTTATAAAATCATGAATTGAATTAAAATTCTTCGTGTACATTACGTCGTAATTATATCCTTCATTAGAGTCTTCTTGATAACGTAAATTTCGAACATTAGATCTGCTGACGTTCAACGAAAGCTTTAGCAAATGACGTTACCCATACTTGATTGCATCCGCTCATTACGCGAGGAATAATTCACGATTGCAGACGGGAATCAGTCGATCGTCTCATTAAAATAGCGTTCATATTACGATCGTAATTATGACGGTTGAAAACCAAGAGGTCTATCGGGAACATTCATTCGTGGCTGTCTAGCAAGTGGGGTTCATCCCGGAGAATATAGCTCGCCTTTTTCTTTATTCTTATAAGAGGACAAAGAATCCCCGCAGATGAGTTAAAGGTGGTACAAGGTAGTACAAAGAAGCTGAGAAGAGAGCCCGCTCGGCGCTTTCAAGGAAATATCGTTTTGAAGAGACTCGTAGCCGTCGAGAAACCGTCATTCTGCCAAAAGCAGACGCGAGAGGAAGGCTTGTAGAAAAAGCTTCTGCAAGAAGACGGTGAATATGTAAAGGCGACACGAGCGTCCGATTAGAAGCGTGAATATCGATTTAAGTCTGTCTGGTCTCGGGACATGTCGGTGTATCTCTTTATGTTGCGATGCTGGTTTCGTTATGCAAAATATCGGCAGTCGCGTTCTCCTCGATATTGTTAAACTGATTTCTTTCTCAACGAAAATATAGCGAGAACCAAGCCCAATTAATTAATCGCGTTCCCTCCCCTTTTGTACTGATTGTCCGTTCTATTTTGCAAGTCTCACAATTACAATCCATTGGTCGTAATTTAGCGGGACTGGTGGCAATGGAATTTTATGCATCATCGGATATCAAACCCGTATAATATTATTATCGGTTTCGTTATAATTAAAACGCGATGAAATTAACTTTGGACCGTTCATCACCGGGCGTTCTCATTTTTCTTTCTTTTTGTGCTTTCATTCCTAATTCTTTTCTATTTCATTCATTTATTCTTTTTTTTCCTTGCACCACTTTCCTACATTTTGTCTTCTGACTCGCGCTTCTCTGGCGTTTCCATCCAATGTTCGACTTTATGAGTCTCGGAGAGAACCTCGAGACTCTTTAATTTCTTTTATTCTCAAGTTCGTGAGCGCTCATTCCCGTCATTTCCCGCAGTCTTATCTATGCGAATTAACACTTCGCTTGATATCGGCTGTGAAGATTCTTAATGATTGAGATGAGAAATTGTGTGATAGCAAAAGCATGAAGACGTATGTAAGGATAGAAAGTATGCATATAAATCGATTATTTCGTGTAAAATGAGACTCAAGGAAGAGCTAGTTTTTGAAGAAATAAGTTATTGTGAAAAGTGAAAAAAGAGGAGAGAAAAGGATGAAAAGAGGAAATCTATGTATGCCTGCGTGTGTAGAGGAAAAGAAGGAAGGGTCTACCAGTCGATAAACGGGGTAAAATAGAGAACCCGGTGCAATCTTTCGATTTACTGCGATCGAGTGATTCCATTGAAGCAGCACAGGTGCTGACGATGGATCGAGTGGGCAGTAACGCTGAGAGTGAAATAATTTTCATGACGCGAATAAATTTGGTCCTTTGGGCAGTACGGGTTCATTTACATCTCCCGAATGCAGTGAAAGTGCAAATTTGCTCTCGCGCCATACGGATTGCCGTAATTTTTTTTCTCGTGGCAACCACGCGCGTACAAATAAAACCAATTGTAGAATAGAGTTGAGATAAATCGTAAATTCATAGTGAAAGTTAAGCGAAACTCTCGTAAATCATAACTCTTATCGTAATGAGAAAAAGTCAGAGATATGAAATATTATTAAAGTAATGTATCCTCAAGGGAGTTAACAACATATCATGTTACGCGTCTTTATCAATTATCTTACCAATATATGCTACTTGTGAAGTATAGATATTTTTTAACACACTGCGTGTTCATATCAGAAATGAGAAATCTCGTTTGCAGACAAATATTTTATAACAAAAGAGATAAATCATCGGCCATACAGCACAGACTTTTGAAAATTAGCAAGTACAGCAATGTGTTAATATTATTTAACTTTAATTATTGGAGAGAGAGAGAGAGAGCGAGAGAGAGAGAGCGAGAGAGAGAGAGCGAGAGAGAGAGAGCGAGAGAGAGAGAGCGAGAGAGAGAGAGCGAGAGAGAGAGAGCGAGAGAGAGAGAGCGAGAGAGAGAGAGCGAGAGAGAGAGAGCGAGAGAGAGAGAGCGAGAGAGAGAGAGCGAGAGAGAGAGAGCGAGAGAGAGAGAGCGAGAGAGAGAGAGCGAGAGAGAGAGAGCGAGAGAGAGAGAGCGAGAGAGAGAGAGCGAGAGAGAGAGAGCGAGAGAGAGAGAGCGAGAGAGAGAGAGCGAGAGAGAGAGAGCGAGAGAGAGAGAGCGAGAGAGAGAGAGAGAGAGAGAGAGAGAGAGAGAGAGAGAGAGTTAGAATTATATCGTGTTGGAATATATTGAACAATTGGACCTTTCAGAGATCGTTGCACGTCAAATTATCAACGTATTTAGGAAAAATAAAAATTGTAATTATATTTATAAATGCATCACCCAATGTGAAAGAACTTAATAAATATCGAATCTATTTATAAATCTACTCATTAAATCTATTCATTTCTAATCAGTATACTTAGAAATATAATTCGTTGTTTATACACCTAAATTGTCACAGTGCACTCTTGATTGTCACAAAAGCCGGATCTAGATTAACGTTGGTCAGCGTTATTCTCGTTAGGTTTCTCGTTAACGGAGAGATTATCAAAGGCTAGGCTGCCTTTGTGACGGCCAAGAGTAGAACATTTCATGAATAAGTGATGCAATTACCACAAACATTGCTTGCGATTATTTTACGAGCTGTTATGCGTGTGCAGATTATTATTCATCCTTTTGGCAATTTAAATTCCAATAATAATGATATTACTAGGTTTCGCTAATTAAGCTTGCATGAATTATAGTTATATTTTTGCTTTGTTCATTCGTCCATTTGTATCGTTCGACAACTACCAAGTTTGTTCAATAAACGAGTAAAAAATGAAGGAACAGGACATTACATCGACCGCGAATTTATTCATGAGAGTATTCTCGTCCTTTTTTGACACCCATCGCTTCATCGCTCAAAGAGGTACAAAGGATAATTGCATGTAAAGAGCCATGATGGCTAATTTCACTCTTTCCGGAGTCTCGTTAATGTTAAATTCCCGATCCGTTATATCTTTTAAATTTTATTAACATTAAAAGTGTTGTAATAATTGATGGTGCTAATAAATAAAATTGAGAAATAAATATTTAGTAAAACAAACGCTAACTAATAAACAGAAAGTAATTTTAAGCTTGAAAAGTTTTAATTCGGTTTAGTTAATTCTTTAATTTTAATTAATTATTAAAACTAGCGTTCTATTCTGACGAAAAATACACAATAAAGTACGTGATAAAAATTTTGTATATGTATTAAAATCAGTTCTGGTTAAAATTTTTATGTTGAATTTTTACTTGAGGGTTAATTTAATATAATACGATTATGTTATATATATTTGAATATTTTAAATTAAATTAATATTCCACGTTTTTTAGTTAAAATAACACAATTTATGAGTATAATTGAAGAAATAACAAAAATATGATACAATTTTAAAACGTAAATTCTAAGATAAATAAATAAAAGATGAACGTTAATTTAATATAAATATTAATTTTACTGAAAGAAAAATGTTTTTATATTTTGTTTTCAAATTGCGTGAATATTACATTTTTTATATTAATTTGTATATAATGTTTGTGTTTACTTTCTAGTATATTTCTCTTGTATTAAATTAACATAGAATTAGGTGAATCATTTGCGACACGTAAAATATGTTAAATTTACATAAATTTTCCAACTGTGTAGGAAAACTGACGTAACGAGCCCTATAATTCTAAATAAAAAATGACTCACTCAATGGGGAACGTCGTGACGCTATTTGTCAGACGATGCTCTCGTTACAAACCGTCCGCGAGGCAGTAGCTCATACCGAAATTACATCGTCTCGTAAGTGACGGGTCGTGCGTTTCTAACGCCCTCCGGTTCGATGTGCTACGTGTCGCGTACATTCAATACTGATGTATTGCAATTTGCAACACGCGCGTAGATCGCGTCAGCGTGTAACAATAGATACATCAAGCACGACGATGACGACTCGTCGCCCGGAAGTCGGCGCGACTGCCGCTTGCGGCGGAGACCCGATGGCCTCGAACCATCGAATTGACATCTCGAGTGATCGGTAAATCAATCAGGGGCACATTAATAAGGCCGTGCACGCAAGGCTATCGTCCCTAGACTGTTCTGGAATCCGGTAGTAGACAACAAAGGGGTCAGCGTGCGGCCTGGCCGCTCGCGTGTCCGATTATTGTGTGATTTCGCGCTTGTTAAGATCAGTTGACCTTTTACAATCAGGATCCGGGCGCGAACGAAATTCCCTTTGGTGTGTCGTTGCCCTCAAACTCCCGGAGAGAAATCAGGCATTCTCGGTCTCTGTCAAGGATACTACAATAATACGACTTGCTCTTTGCAGGGCACGGTTATACGAGCCAATCTATCCTCCGTTTATATATGGTAACATGTTACATCGAAGAATATAAGGAAGAACGTAAATACCCTGAAAGCGGCACATTACATTAAGTAAACGTTCAGCAGTACGATTTGCGCAGGAAATTTTCAGTCGTTCCGAGCGGGTGTCATTGAAATTCGATGAACATCAAAATGAAGTAACGCTATGCGATTTCGTAACATCACGGTTACGCCGTAATGGCGTTTCTTCGAGATCCGGGTAAACCAAGGGAGAACCCTAAATTCTCAGCACGATTCACACACCGCGTATAGTACCAGTTATGTCTACTCCGGTCTATGTCGCGCTCTGTAACGGGCTCGCATTCGCGAAATCGTTATTTCCATCGGTTGCACAAACTTGCACGAATCGGGCCATGGACGAGCATCATTAACCCTTCGAGTTGCACTCGCATACTTCGATATTGCACACGTACAGATCTTGCTTGCGCGTCGTGGCTTCTTCACAGTTTCTTACGATATATCGATCGAAGATCTTGAGACTGCCGGTGGCATCGCGATTGCCATTTGTATAAACGTATGAGAACTCATGGATATGGTAAAATAACATTGTGGTGATTGTACACCAATGCTACAAATAAACGGTCCTCGTGTGCTTGATTACCCTGTAGCTTCTATTTCTCATATGGCGTATGACAGCTTTACCCGTATTTCATTGTATTTTATCGGCCCGATAATCGCGGATGTATTATATTATAAAAATCTATATTTGTCGTCCATTTTTCATTTCCTATCGTTCGATTTTTATTATCAGTTTCCAAGTTTGAAACAATGCAAACGCGCCGTTTAATCTTTAATGCATTCACATGTATTTGTATGTAAAATTATTAACAATTAGGTATATATGACTAAATAAATGAATTAGCATTTCGCGTATATATTCACGTATTTATACATAATGTAACGAATTTATACATAAAATTGTCAACAATATGTATGTTATATGAATGAATTAATGAATTAGCATTCTGTAACACATTATTCTAATCGGTTCCAAAGGAAGAAAAGATTAATTTCCCTACTCAGTAGCGTGACACTTAGCTACAGGAAGGACGCAATGGATGCGATTAATGACGTTGAATTATTGTTGTGTGGTACGTTACGGTTCGTCGCAGTCCTTCAATTGGCTCTGTCAATTGCATTCGATTCGCTTGATAGAAATGGCTCGCTACTCGTGCTGTATGTAGATGAAACTGGCTATCTAAATTGATAAAAGTGCGATTGAGATTTCGCGATATCGCGCATAATGGACATCGTTTCGTACAAAGAATGTGTGTTTCTTGTCGAAAATATAATGTGAATATCAGAACGTTGGGCGGGAGTTATCTTCACAAATTCGCACGTGATGTTCTGACAGTCCCCGGGGTGCTTTACTTGCCGTTTATATTCTTGGTTGGCAACAGCATTGCGAGAGAGTATAAATCCTCGGTAAAACGTTTGACTACTATAAATTAAAAAGCATCTGCGTGCCAAATCTGGAAAACACGGGAAACTTGTTACATTTAACTCCTATACCTTAGATAAAAGTATTAATCTTGCTCTTAGACAATAAATAATTCTAGAATACTATATCGAGATTCTCTTACTAACTAAATTTCACATTGCAAGAGACTACAAATAGAAAGAAGACGCTCTGTTGTTAGGTAACAAGATAAAATAGAAATAGATAAAATAGTTACGGATAGCGCGCGTTTAAGAATTTTATAATTAAAACAATTATGATGCAAATTTGGACCGATGAGAATAAAATAAATTTAATTTAATAAACAAGAAAAATCCTATATTCAGTCAAAGCGGATTTTAAGCCGATATTAATAATCTGTTATTTTAAGAATTAGTTATCTTAAGGGGGAAAATACATTTAGGCGAGTGAAAACGAGGCAATGTTTGTGAATTTTTTTTAAAGAAAGGATCATCCGATTATTTTGAAACTTAAGATATAGTTTATTGTTACTTTCTACATTAACAAGGTATTCTTTTTTTGAAAAAATTAAAAATGGCGTAATTACAATACAGTCTGTGCCGAAGGTCGCGAAGCGAATTATCAAATGGCGAGATTTCTCCAATTTTTTGTGGTGGTCTGAAATAAAAACGCAAAAGAGGTATTGTTACTAACATTCATAATTTCTCGTTAAACAAAGTGAAAAAATTTGAAAATTGAAGAAATTACACCCTTGTGAAAAAAAAGAATGGAAATTTTAGCAAAATTTTTGCTCAATTTTGCTCTGAAAAAGTACTTTAAAACAATTATTTTGTGATACTTTTAGGTTTAACTAGAAATTATAAGTATTATTAAAATGTGTGTCAGAGATTTCAAAGTGATTGGTGCAATAGTTTTTGAGTGAGATTTCCCGCAAATTTTGAAAAAAGAGTTTTGAGAAAAATGAGTTTAAAGTTTCGAGTAGTAGAAAGGTAATGTTTTCATCAACTTACCAACTAGTCAGCAATCCCATGCCCATACAATAGTCTTTCTGCTTCTTCATAAAACTCATTTTGCCGAAACAACAGAAACAACAGTTCAAAGATTTAAAAAGAGGAGATTACAAAAAACAGGTCTCCCTACTCCGAGCACCCGAATATATCTCCAGCGCGTTCATACGACGCAGAGCGAAGATGAGTCACCGGCTCTAACTTCTAAAATACTTGGAATTTTGCTCTAAAATTTCGGGTACATAAGATATGGTACTTTCATTTTATAAAATAAAAAAATTTTACATTTTTTGAAGGTTCTAAATATATTTCTCCCCTTAAGTAATGTCTTAAGATGCTATTACAATTTTCTTTATTGGCTTATGATATCTTAAGACTGTATTTGAGACAGTTCTTATTTTAAATATAAGGTCAGACTATGAATATAATCGGATGTATATTGGTTAAACATTTTTATGTAAATTTATATACATATCTGATTTTGCAAACCGCGCGCCGAAATCTTTTTCGGCCTTGAAACACAATCATAAGTAAAATCCGAGTAGTAATATTATTTATTAAATTGACATTTTAATAATTTTTATACTAATTTTTATAAGCATCTTTTTATAAGGATATTAATAATCTAAATGTTAACGAAAATCATAAATCTGCAAATAATTTTTTGTGAAAAATCCCGGCTAAGACAATATTTTTCGCAATACATCATTATCTCAGAAATAGTTCAGTTTTCAATCTATCATTAACAATTAGTATGATGTACACTGTCTATCTACCATATAAATGCTGGATGATTTGTTTCGAATACCCTGTAGATTCAAAGCTTATAAAAGTCGAAAGAGAGATACTTGAAAATGCTTCACTGTCCTTTTAATTTATAGCGTTTGTTTGCACATTACATCATTCATGCAACTTTATTAATTAAAATCAAGAGTGGCTAACCTGCTTGTTTGGCGTGCCATAATGGATGTTTAAAATCTTTGAACTCTGTTTAAAATTTTTGGTGTCACAAAATTAAGCAAAAAAAAGACTGTAATCTTACTTATACTGTTTTCTCTCGCATTGAAAACAAAAAGATTTCTTCTATTTAACAAAGTTTATTTGTGTTCTGTTTTATATTTATCTTAAAGCAAATAGCATATTTGGTGTGAAAACGCAGCCAGAGAACGTAAGTGTAAAAATTACACTGAAAAAATGTACTAAATTTTAATAAATCATTTATTTGTATAAATTAAATATATGAAGATAATAATATACAATTAGGACTTTCTCTCCAAATTTAAAAACGAAAACCATAGAGAAATTTAACGCGGGCAATGAGAATCAAGCGCGGTAATTGAAGTGCAAAATAATTATTGTTTAATGTGTTCTTCTTAATTCATTTTAAAATCAAAATCATTTTTTGCAAAAGCAAATTTTTCTATGATATATATGTCTAAGATAGAATCATCTAAAATCTTTTGCCGTTTTCGTAATCGATTTTACGTAATGTAGGTAACGTATACATCATGTGCATCGTTCAACGTGCGCAAATGCATGTCAGAAATGCATCAGTACAGCTCACGGGACATCCGATCTAACTCGTTTGATCCTTTGCAGAGAAGCAATCCTATCCTACATTTACCTACTTTTTCTTTACAGACTTTCGGGGCCTTTTGCTCACGTGAGACGTCTGAAATGCTTTCTATCGAGTTTCTTAGATGCAGGTAAACGTACGGTGTCACGTTTCGTAGCGCGTCTACTCACGTTCTCCACTCTAAATTTTACTGCCGCGCGAGATCCAATCCGACAGCGAGGCTGTGCGAGAGGTCTAATCTGAAAAATAGCGTGTGCCGCTATACGATAAGCTTTCTTCATATTCGTGATGCTCACTATCACTGTGTGTCTTTGCACCCGATTATACTTTCAGGGATATCATTATTCTCGTCATTTCTATCGATTCACATGGAATACATTCAAGTCATGTACAGAAAGGACAAATTATATACGCAAAAATGCGAAAAATTTGCGAACATTCTGCGCATACTTTCTTCGTTCAATATATTACCTTACTTTATACTTTATATAAATAAAGTATTATAAACAAATTATTATCACGATTATTTGAAACATGTAACGTTCTCTTCTCATAATATTATATTTCAAGGTTGCGAACTCTTCTTCTTTTTCTATCTCTCCTTTTTGATACACTCGTGAGAGATCATTCGTCTAAAGCGAAAGCACCGATCGAAACTGTCGAAGTGAGAAATGGCCAAGTCGAAGATGGAATATTTTGTTGGCGAACGAGATCTGTCGAAGGACGTAAGCCCTTGTACGTCCACGTACAGAAGCAGTTGGTTTCATTACGACTCAGGTAGAGGGAATTATCCGTGAGACGCGAAGAGGGCGGAAAAGGTCTCATCGAAAACCTAATACGATGGTAATCAGGGGGTGATACTGTTTCAGGGTTACACCAGTTCGATCCTTCGAAAGAAGATCCGATCCAGTCACCCTCGCGTCCCCTTCCCACCTTCTATCCGCCAGTTGCCAGACATTGAAAATTTATTGAACTCTCCTCCCCGCTATCTATCGCGTCGTCTCCTCCTTTGTCATTTTCTCTTTCTCTCTCTCTCCCTGCCAACGTTCTCTTGACTTGATCGCAGACAGGCTTTTCGATATCTTAATAATCCACCTATTCGGCTGTCATTGGGGGTGGGTATGATTTCGCGAATCTATAGCCCGTCGACATACGAAGAATAGACGTCGTCGTACTTGTCATCCGCGGTACGTCGTCGATGGAACCTTCATGAGCTAAGCTCACTCGAGGGACTTTTGTGCTGTCGTTATGTTCGACGTCCCGCGCGTAATGCCAAATTGGAAATTGCGGTATCATCGGCTTTCGAATGGCCCAGGTGTAATGGAACATCTCTTATAACCCGCGAAAACCCGTTATTGAAAGCGAAAGGTAATTTCTGATAACATAAGTATGTATGAGTAGTAAAGTATTTTACGAAATCGTTGTACATGTTGAAATTTGTAAAATTCTATGTTCTTTTAAAAAATAATAAATTATTATAAAGTTATAAATAACATATAAAATATAAAGAATTCTCAATAATGAAACAATATCTACGTACTAAATAATATATTATATTGTAAAAATGTATGGGCTTCAAGTGTATCGTGCTGCACTCGCATGTGTCTTTCTTTGTGAAAATTATTTTTAAATAATTATTATATTATATATACATATATATATGTGTATGCAAGTGTTATTTATAATTTAAAAATAATTTTTTATTTCTATTTTTGACACATACGCGCACAGATATATTTCCAAACATATGGTTGAGTTTAATCTATTCATATTTTGCTTTTCCTTTTTACTTTATTTTTAATTATCATTTGTGATAATACGAGTATGTATGTTAAGTCACATTTAAGACTTGCTAATGAGTATGCAATAATACTGATGATTGCTGTTTAGATCTGTTGACCTTAATTGTTTATTCATATTTGTTCGCGCTTATTTATTTAATCTGGATCTAGCTTTATCTCACGAAAATTCATAACATAAAGCTTTATAATGGAAAAAAACGATTAGTGCAAAATTGTAATACGGTGCAATCAAACCGACACATATCGTATTGACATTTTATTGTCACATCTCATAAGAGCCATATTTATCAAGAATTTATATCATGACATAAATGTAGTATGCTTCCCGAGTTTGTTTACCTATTTTCGAACAGCCATCACAAAACGCGAATACAAAGCATATCATACGTTTTCCATATTTCTGCATCTTTCTATATTTTCATGAATACATCAGAACATTGGATCCATCTACTCGCGGTATTATCGGAACTTCTCCTACGAGATATCTTGTTTCTTACTATCTAGCACAAAGGAAGCGACTTGCCGTGCTTTTCGAACATCCAATAAAATATGAGCAATCTTGGATATACGTTTGCCCGAGTCAAGCAATTCTTAAGCAGAAAAGATATCGAATGTATCGCGTTTTCTTAGTATAAACGATCCGCTATTCAACAACTCAATAAGTTTTGTGAAGCTTGACGAGTTTTATAAGTAAATTTATTCCAAATTCGAGACGATTACCAACTTTACTTGTCGCCAAAACTTTTCCCAAGGACATCTGCCGTGAAAAAATAAATCTTTACGATATGCGGAAATATCTGGTATTCGCGTGTTACCTTGTCTCGTACTGTCGACTACCATATTTCGAATTCGCACCCCTTTTGCCTTTCGGCAAACGCCCTGGTATAGGTATGTTCCCTCTCTTTGGGATTCTTTATCTACTTTCTTATGTTAAATTCATGACTCGCCGCCGCCGTCGTTGTCGTCGCCGCTCCCGCTGGAATTCCCGCGTAGAATGCGTCGCGCGTGCGACAAGTCGCTGGCTTGCAATACGCGTAGAATGCACTTCGTTCTCGGTACGAGTAAGCCGTCGGAGCGTGTGAAAATAGTGCCGAGTTATTCGTGTAGATGTAGAAATGATAGATATTTTCCGAGATGATTCTCGGCAACGTTTTCTCTTCAGGTTTCTCTCTCCCTCCCCCCCCCCCCCCCCTCTTTATCACTTCTTCCCTTTCTCCCTATTCACGGCCTTGAGTTTCTGAATTTTCAGGATTAATTACGGACTAATTAAATTTATAGCGTATTGTGTTTGTACCGTGAAAATATCTTGCTCACGGCTCTATAATACTTATTAAATTTTTATTTATACTGCTTGCTATAATACTGCTTGACCGTAAATCTCCAGCTAATATTTCGCAATAACGTAGAAAAACAGAATAAAGCTGGTATTTTTTAAAATTTTCAATAAACGCGAATCAAATTAATTATATCGCGTAAAATGCTGTTCAACAATTTCTGTAATTAACAAGTGGTAACAATCTCATTACTTCTCATCATCATAAAATTCTTAAATGAATGGATATAATTAAAATCGGGAATATATGGGTTAACAAAATTACATTTTATAATTAAACTAATAATAACAGAAGTATTTAAAAAAATAAGTATTTTGCATAATAATTTATACCGTTAAATGTCAAAGGAGTAATCCCCATTCCCTTAAGTTAAATAAGGTTTTATTATTTATAACTTTCATATATATCGAAATATAAATCAATTCATTTCTGTGATTTTCAGTTTCAAAGTAAGCAACGTATATATATTAATGCATGCACTTAGTAAATAATAAATTAAATTTGAGTCACATTAATATATATTTCACTCACCACTTGTACTATCTCGGATTATATTAAAAGAAAGAAAATAAAATCTCTTGGAAAATATATGGAAATATGTTTCAGTAAAACAACATTTAAAATCGACAGACTCACTTGTAAAATATATCAAACTTCTTTTATGTTTCATTGATTAATAAATTTGAATAATTATATATATTTGGAAATAAATTATGGAAGCATGACTAAAAACAAAATAAATTACAATATAATATATTATAGGACTGTATATGTAATAACACAAACTATAGAAATCAATGCCTTAAACGATCCATGCCCATTTCCACCAACGTAGATTAACTTTAATCTCGGTTCAACTTACTCTTTGTCTTTTTCTAATCTTTAGAATTAGAAAAAGACGAAGAGTAAGTTGAACTAAGCTTAAAGTTAATTTACGTTGGTGGAAATGGGCATTAGCTGGATCTTGAATGCTTGTATGATTCTGTGTGAATTTATATATATAATACGTATATATATATATTCTACTAAATTACCGCAGTATATATATATAATATCACGAATTAAATTAACTAACTATTTAACAATTTGATGCCTTTTCGCATCTTCGAACGATCTTAATAATGCTGAGTGACATATTAAAATCTGTAAATAATTAATTCTGATTGCGACAAATTTTACCTCAGCCGGAAGCCGAACCCGGATTTCTTGCTTTCCGGGGGCGAGCGTCCTAAGCATTTAGACTATCAAGATCTTTAATCAATTTGGCGCGCGTTTCAAAAGATTACATACGTAATATATAAATTCATACAAAATAAGTTACGTTTAACTCTATTATTAATTAAATTAATATATTGAATACTAATGGCAACCTATAGAAATGATTAAAAATATCTCATTGTCAGATTGGATATATTAGGTGTTAAATTTAATTCCTGCCGCTCGCTGCTAGAGGGTGCTGGCTCCAACGCTGGCGAGTTTCGACGATGACGTCATATGTCTTTTGTAGTTTAGACATCGCTGAAAGTGATTCAATCCTCACAGGTTAGATTTCTCGACGCCAAAGAGATTTTCCAATCGATTGAAAATGAATCGCGATAAGCTGTTTTTCCGACATATGCTTCTTCACTACTTCGATCTCAAGAAAATCGCAGCTGAAGCGCATCGCTTATTATCCAAAGTGTATGGTGATGAAACTCCATCGGAAAGAACATGTAGAGTTTGGTTTGAACGCTTCCGAAACGGTGATTTTGATGTGAGAGACAAAGAACGTCCAGGACAGCCGAAAAAATTTGAAGATGTCGAGCTGCAAGAATTGCTTGATGAGAATCCAGCTCAAACGCTTTCAGAGTTGTCGAAACAGTTAAATGTTACTCCAATGGCCGTCTCAAAACGCTTGCGTGTCATGGGAAAGATCCATAAGGAAGGGAGATGGCTACCACATGAGTTGTCAGAAAGTGCCATTTCAAATCGTTTGACTATTGCGACTTCTTTGCTTGCCAGGCAAAGAAAAAAGAGTTTTTTGTGGCCCATCGTGACTGGCGATGAAAAATGGATTTATTTTGATAATCCCAAGCGGAAAAAATCATGGGTGGACCACGGCCAACCATCCGCTTCAACGCCGAAAAGGAATATTCACGGGCGTAAGACCTTGCTGTGCGTTTTGATAGGACCAGGAAGGTGTGCTGTATTACGAACTCTTGGGTCTAAATGAAACCGTTACAGCTGATCGCTACAAACAGCAATTATACCGATTGAGTGACGAATTGATGCAAAAAAGATCATCCGTAGCCAACAATCGACGCAAAGTCATTTTGTTGCATGATAACGCTCGACCGCATGTCGCGAAAAGCGTGAAGCAGGCACTTCTAGAGCTTGAATGGGAAGTTCTCCCGCATCCAGCGTACTCTCCAGACTTGGCACCGTCGGATTACCATCTCTTCCGATCGATGTAACACGCACTTACGGACACACACTTCTCCAATCACAACGAAGTCCGAAAACGGGTGGATGAATGGATTGCCCCGAAAGATACCGCGTTCTACCGTCGTGGGATTGCCCTGTTGCCAGAGAGATGCGAAGAAGTAATAGAAAATGGAGGAAATTACTTTGATTAAGGTATTCATTCATCTTCCCTTCGAAACAAATTAATTTTGGAGACGAAAAAACGGCAGGAATTAAGTTTAACACCTAATAATTTAGCTTTATAAATTTAATGATGTATCAAATATTCTCTTAGTCATATCATTTAAGTTTCTATCTGAAAAGATACAACTTACATTTTCGATAGGTATGCAACAAATACGAAAAATATCTGTTTATCCTTTTTTGCTGGCTGTGCACGTTTTCGTACTATTTCGCAGAAATATCATCGATAAAAGAATCATTGCATGATCGCATTTCTGAAATTTCCGTGATTAATACACTATAACGGCCTTTTGTTGACATTGTAATATAGAGGTGTATCTGCATAAAATGGGAATACAATGCGCAATACCAGCGTGGACGAACTTGAGTCGGGGCGTGGGTAATGAAACCGCAAATTACGCTGCGATAATGACGGGTCCCGAGGCACTATGACGCTTATCGTAATGACGCAGAAAAGGCGAAACGAACATTTCGCTCTTCCGCTGTGAAGCGTAATATGAGATTAAGACACCGTTGTGCCATGATCTCGACGAGCGTGATTTCAACTTTCTTAATTTCATTTAACCATTACCATTGAAAAAAAAAACAAAATAAATGCTATGTATAAATTTAGCCAGTTTAGATCAGCGTTTTTTAATTCGCAGCATATTAAATAACGAGCCAAATCTGCCGAGATACATCATTAGGTAGACGAGCTTCAGTGTTCAGTATAAGTTTTTTTTATCAAATATTACTAACACAACATTCGGAAATAAACAGTAAAGTTCTTAAGTTTTTATTTTATTTTTTAAAATAAAATAAATAATAAAACTGTAAAGTTTTATTGAATTAATAAAGATATTATAGTTTTATTAAATTAAAATATAATAAAAAGAAGCAGGACTCTTAAATTACAAAATTCAAATAAACATAAAAAAGGACGTATAAGAGTCAACGTGTTAAAAAATTATAGATGTCACATAATAAGATTTAATAAGAATTGAAAAACATTACATGTTTCGGCTTTTTTTATTAAGCCTTCTTCAGATGCTACTTAACAAAATTTACGCAGTTTTTTAGGATATCCATTGTTTAGTCGATAATTTACGATGTTACATGGTAACATTGAGAGTTCTATGAGTGCCTTCCAAGAGAACGAAACATCCTTCTCAATCGATTAACAAATCGAATGTTTGAACGTTCGTACACCAACGAATATCTCATTTATGAAGGAAACATTTGAGTAGTGTTCGTGAAGTCATATGGATAATATATTCTTGGTTCAGTCTCTTGATGTTTTATAATTCAATTTTTTAACTTTTGGACTGTGAATAAATTTTATTTCACTTGTAATGTATTTATTCTAAGACTCAATTTATCTACGAAATTTTATGTAAGTTGACTGATGATATCTATGTATTTTATACGTTTTGACTTATGTTACCTGCATGTAAATGTTTCTTTCATAAATGAGATGTTCGTTGGTGTACGAACGTTCAAACATTCGATTTGTTAATCGATTGAGAAGGATGTTTCGTTCTCTTGGAAGGCACTCGTCAAACTCTCAATGTTACCATGTACCATTGTAAATTATCGACTAAATAATGGATATCCTAAAGAACTGCGTAAATTTTGTTAAGTAGCATCTGAAGAAGGCTTAATAAAAAGCCGAAACATGTAATGTTTTTCAATTCTTATTAAATCTTATTTGTATTTATTATGTGACATCTATAATTTTTTAATACGTTGACTCTTATACGTCCTTTTTGATGTTTATTTGAATTTTATAAAAATGAGACATATTATAATTTTCACAATTTTTTAAATACATTTTTATTTTGCATCTTACTTAGGTTTTTTTAATTCTAAATTTCTTACATATTTTTATTTTTAAAAAATTTTCTTAGTACACTTGAAGACTCTTTGCAGCATGTGACACATTGATTGAAAAATCTTGACATATAAATAATACACATAATTCGCTTTAGTGGAACGGTCAAACAAAACCACGGTATTTATCGATTAAATTAAGATCTTTAAGCGACAATTAATACTTTAATTAAATATGTCCACATGTGATGTTTAGACACGCCGAGTTTATAAAGTACGATGAGTTAACGTTTCAGATATAACTTCGTTACTAATTTATGCTAAGTAAGCTGCTTTCAGATATATGTCAAGAGTACTTCTCTAAAGAGCTTTTAGAAATCTGGCAAGTAGATTCACATTTGCGTACAGTTGCGCGACTATACAAATGTTTGCATAAGAGTCTTAATCCGATTATTGTGAATGAAGTTAGGATTACGGATAGAAAGTTCTAAGCTTGGTTCTTGCAATTTTTTATCATTGGCCTCGCGAGGGACACGCGGATTACGGCAGATTTAAAAAAGAAAGTTCTGACATCTGCATTAAAAGAAAAAATTTTGATATTTGTAACTATAATTATACGTAATTATAAAACTAAGAATTGGAAAGAATACGGGTGTTAGGAGTCAAGCGCAGAAGACGTCGCGCAAATAATACACTTATGAAGCTTGAAACTTCTTTATTCAACAAAGCCCTTACATGTTTGGGCTCATTTTTGAACCTTCCTCAAAGCAAACACAAACTAACATATATAAAGTAAAAGTTTTCCTGTCATGGTGAGCTCTCCTACATCAAGAATTTAAATGCCAGAATTAAACAAAAAGAAAGAAAAGAAAAATGAAAAAGAAGGGAAATATTAAAAATGTCGGATTAAAGAATATAGATACTAATTTATCAAAAAACTTTAAGAATATAATTAATTATCCCGAAAATAAGGACGCTCACCACGATTACAAAGCACCGTATCGCAAACATTACTATGAATAATTCAAGAACCGGTTCCTGATATGTTGGCAGTAGGTATCAGACACAATGAGTCACTTTTTAGTTATTAGCTAGTATTAATGAAAATTGTAAAGTGATAAAAAATCTCGTCAGAAGGACCCCGGTGTCGTTCGTACACAGTAATAAGTCCTTCTGACGAGATTTTTTATCACTTTACAATTTTCATTAATACTAGCTAATAACTAAAAAGTGACTCACTGTGTTTGATACCAACTGCCCAGGAAAGTTTTGTCGACGTTGAGAGAACGACCCAGTACTGGCTCAGCTTTGACAGCCAATATATCAAATCAAGCACTGTCCCAGTACTGGCTCAGTCCTTGCTGCCGGAGTTGGCCCAGTGTACTAAAATAAGCTCTTGCTGTCAGAGTTGGCCCAGTACTGAAACAAGCACTCCCCCAGTACTGGTAGCCGAGCTCTGGATATCAAGATAGGCCCAGTACTAAAATAACACTGGCTAGCCAATGTTATTCTGCTGAACACAGCTGTGTTCAGCAGAATGTTTATTTTACAATTGTGTTTAGACGAAACTCAGTAAAGGTTCCGTATGCTACTTAAGTTATCTCAGATTCAGATTCGCATAAATAATATATAATAATTGTTAAATCCTTGTGCTCGTTACCGAATTAGTGTCACCGTTTATTTCGGTCGACAGCTATTCTGTTCAAAACACGCTTATTAAATTATTAAATTATTAATTATTATTATTATGCTTATTAAATTATTTTTCAGTGTATAATTATCAATAATTTAGGTTAGATTAGCTTACAACTTTTCAGGCTCTGGCTAACGCTGGAGGCTATATCTATATAGTTAATGGCTGCGTTCAACAGAAAAAGCAGTTTTGCAACTGCGTTGTAAAATTCTTGAATATGATTAATTTATACATTTAGATCCAGTGAGAAACTAAGGGCAAGACCAATTATATTAAAGAATTTTGCAACAGTTGCAAAGCTGCTTTCTCTATTGAACACAGCCATTGACTATATAGCCTCCAGTGTTGACTTTGGCCCAGTACTGGTATCTAAGTTTGGCCCAGTGTTGGCATTCAAGCTTGGCCCAGTGCTGGCAGCCAAGCTTGGCACAATACTGGCATCCAAGCTTGGCAGAATTTATAGATAATACTGACCCATAATTATCAAACCGGAGTTTTCCCAAGGTCGGCCCAGCTTTGTCAGCCAGAGTCGGGCCAGTACCGCAGTAGTACTGGCCCAATATTGGACCTGTAGTTAAACATTTCCTGGGTGGCCAACATATCAGGAACCGGTTCTTGAATTATTCATGGTAATGTTTGCGATACGGTGCTTTGTAATCGTGGTGAGCGTCCTTATTTTCGGGATAATTAATTATATTCTTAAAGTTTTTTGATAAATTAGTTTCTATATTCTTTAATTCGACATTTTTAATATTTCCCTTCTTTTTCATTTTCCTTTTCTTTCTTTTTGTTTAATTCTGGCATTTAAATTCTCGATGTAGGAGAGCTCACAATGACAGGATAACTTTTATATATGTTAGTTTGTGTTTACTCTGAGGAAGGCTAAAAAATGGGCCCAAATATATAAGCGCGTTTGTTAAATAAAGAAGTTCATAAGTGTATTATTTGCGCGACGTCTTCTGCGCTTGACTCCTAACGTCCATATTCTTTCCAATTCTTTGATTTATAAGGAATCTTGGTTAGTTTGATTTGTTATACGGATGTAATTATAAATATATAATTATGATTATTAGATATTGCTACAACAATAATAACTATACTCCGTTCAACAAGAGATTTACCACTTTGTGCATATACCTAAGAGGTGGATAGCGGACAAAGTGAAGACGCATTATGTACATATACAGTAAATACGGCATGTTTGGGCTCGAGCTTAGAAAATTGAGCGGATAAAATAATTTCAACAACTATACTTTGCACAATATCCCTTCTATATGCAAAAGATAATAAATCTCTCGTTAAACAGAATAGTTCTGTCAATAAATATAGGGTAACTCCGGTATATACGCCGCACCTATCAAAAACTTAATTTATTAAGTATTATTTATTATGTTTAAAATAAACAAACTATATCAGTAAAAACTTTGTACTGTCTACACTACTATGAAAAAAATATTAGAAATCCGAAATATTTAGTTTTCGTATTAAAAAATAAACTTTTTGAAATCTTGCATTTTTGCTATATATAGATAATGGGTGGGATATATGGCAAAAATGCAAGGGTTTCAACAAACTAAACAAAGAATACGAAAGCAAAGCACTTGTATTTTGCTCTACACAATATGCTTTACTATTCCTCTACACGTACGTATCACAAAATAACCACTAGGTCTTTTACATGCCTTACAGTAATCATTTTATGTAGATTATAATTTATGACGATGCTACTTGTTACACACACAGTGACAAATCGATTCAACTCGCAATAATTTCATTACTATTAACAGTAAGAAGCTGAAATTATAATTCAATACTAATATAACATAAGAGCATGTAACAGAGTAGTTGCGAGAAAATTATCTCCACTCGTTCTATTTTTTCTGACTTCCGCGGCGTAAATCTTAGCGCGGCGTATGTACCGGAGTTATCCTATATACACAGAACGGTCAAAACAACCAGGGAATGGAAAGTTACCAGGGAATGGAATGTTAAGTTTTTTTTAAATCGACGACCAACAATCATAGCGGACGAGCCTAGAGGCTTCTCTAATC
>NW_017296613.1:296702-296977 GCF_001594075.2 Trachymyrmex cornetzi | reverse complement strand
GGGTGTCCCATTTTAATCTATCACCTCAAATATCTCTTGAACAGTGCATTTTAAGGAAAAATGTTTCAGACAAAAGTTTTAGGACTTTGAGGGGGACATAAAATGGTGCCATTGGTTTGATTTTAGGTGGCGTTGTCAAGGTCAGAGCACTTTGAATTTTTTAAATGGAACTCCCCATTTTTCATTACGTATACTTGTAGCTTACCTCGAGAGCTTTCCAAAACACTATAATTAAGTTCATTTTCATTAAGTACTTTACAAGTTATGAGGCTTGC
>NW_017296613.1:263317-296064 GCF_001594075.2 Trachymyrmex cornetzi | reverse complement strand
TTTTTTATATTTACAGAACTAATCATGTAATCTATTTTATATTTATTATATGTGTAAATTTACGAAATTTGTTTACAGTGTAAGTGGCTTGTGTCGTATCGTGTCCAATTATGTGCAAAGTAATGATAAACCTAACTGTAAAATTCGTTACCGTTACCAAAAAAATGTAAGTTCGTTACCGTTACAGTTACCAAAAAAAAAAAAAGTAACGCAGTTACTAGTAAAGTTACCAAAAAAGTAACTTGTAACTGTAACTTTGTTACAAGTAACGAGTTACTTCCATTCCCTGAAAACAATCATTCAGCATTTACAGTGAGTACAAAAAGTATTCGTACAGAGAAAATATTTTTTAAAAAAACTTTATTTTTAAAAAATAAATATTATCGAGCGAGAAATGAGTCATCGAATTGATATAAATTCGATGATTTTAACACTAATTTGATGTCGATTCGATGTTTAATTGACGATCATTTCTTGTAATGATTAACAATTTTTTTCATAAAGAATAAAATAGACTGTATGTTTCTTAAAATTATATATACCAAAATGATGTGTATTAATTATACAAAATATTTCATCCGAAAAATAAACGAAAATTAAAAATTGTATTGTTTGAATGTTCAAAAAGTATTCGTACAGACGAGAAATTTAGCTACTAAAATCAGGAATACATACTAAGCTCGTTTGTTTATATTAGAACAGAATGTATTCATTATATAAAATTGCTAATTAATGTTTATTTTTACAAATAAGGCTTTTTTTTATAACAAATTTCCTTGTACGAATATTTTTTGCTCTCATTATATATGCAATAGTAGATCGAACACATCATACGGAGTAAAAAAACTTTAATAAACATAGGTGAAAAACTCAACTGTTTCTAATTGTAAGATATAAACAATTTTATATGAATATCATAACTGACCTATTGGCTTCTATGTATCATATGCGACGTGTAGATTTACCTCAATGTTTACAAATCGCGTCCTGAATGTTTTCATTCAATTTTCATACGTATTTTATAATGAAAAATTTCAGTAGAAATCAATAAGTTGACATCAAATAGTCATTACAATAGGCATTATGGGAGAATACCATTAGATTTGTAATTCTCCTAAATAAGCTATCAGTGCAACTTATCTCAATTTTCTCTTTTCGTTGTACGTAACACGTAAAAGAAACAATGAGTTACGATACTTTATCTTAGAAACAGTTGAGCATCAATCTATGTTTACTAAAGTTTTTTTACTCCGTATGGTGTGTATTATTTACTATGTAAATGCTGAAAGATTTTCTTTAAACATCCTGTATAAATGGTAACTGGAAATGACTATAATTATATTATTATTATAATACAAGTAATTGTAAAAAAATTGTCCTCCGATACGTGGCTAATAAATAAACAATAAAAAAGGTTGAGCATATGCCACACGCTAGATCTTGTTAGTGAAATATCATCAATATATTCGCATATAGAATTAAAAGAATTAACAATAATTATGCTAGTTACAATTAATCAAAATGTATAAATGTTTCTCGGACCTGAATGTTGCCATCTTCAGTATAAATAAATACAATATATAAAATTATAAAGATATTTGCACATACAGAATAACGGTTACAATTAATAGATATAATAAAATTGTTTGTTGTCAAAGTATAAAATAACTCAATCTAATATTATTGAGTAATATTATTTAGTCGTGTGATGAAATTATCGATTAATAAGAAAATTCCTCCAATATACATCTTATTTACAAGGATAGTTAACATCAAGTTATAATTGCCCAACTAAAATATATATGCCCAATTAGATATTACCATAACGTTTAAAAAAACAATATTAAAAAAGTGTACAAACTGTAATCTTACCTATATCTTGAAATCTCGTATCCTCATTCGATCATGGAAGATTTGTACTTATCTCGTTATTCTTATCAAAATTATCGTAAGGTGTTACCTCAAGTTGAATACTAAGATATATATACCCATACAAGAAGACCTCCAAATTTAAGGAGAAGGGGAAAAAATGTGATGTAAAAAGGAAAAACATTCTAGTGGGGCAAAATTAGGAAAAGCATTTAGAGGAATGAGTGCCAAAAATTATTATTATAACATTAAAATTATGTAATAAAAGAAGGAAAAAACAAAATTATGAAAGAGATTGAATAATAGGTAGATAGATGTCAGGTAATTTTTCTGTATCATTCTGATTGTTTCGTACCATTTCCCTGCTTTTTGATATGAATCATTTCCGAGATAGATCTTTTATAAAATGAACGTTCTGAATCTAAAATATTGATATTTTCCCAATCTATCTGATGAACATACTGAAGTTGATGACAAGAAACAACAGAACGATTGTTAAATTTTCTAATGTCGGCTTTATGTTCTTTGATCCTAGTTTTTAATATTCTTTTTGTCTGTCCGACATAAGAGCTATCGCAATTATAACAATTAACTCTATATACCACATTATTGTTATCTATTTTATCCAACTTATCCTTCCCTGTTTTAATAAATTTATTTAAGCTGTTAATGGGTTTATATGCCATATTCAAATTATACTTTTTGTAAACATTATGAAATTTTTCTGTAAAGTTTTTAACATAAAGTAAAGTGCTATACATTTTAATATTATTACCACTCAAGTCTTTTTGATTCGTTTGCTTCAAATTATTTTTATGACTAAGAGATTTAATTCTATTATTAATTGTGTTAAAAAGAAAATTTAAAGAATATCCATTATTTAATAAAGTGTTAATCATATTAGAGATATTTAATGTATGCAAATTAGGATGTGAGAGATATATAATTCTATCAATTAAGGAAAAAACAACTCCTTTTTTATGGCATAAAGGATGATTAGAATGAAAATTTAGAAATCTCCCTGAGAATGAGTAGGTTTCTTGCATAAATAAAAAATGATCTTATTATTTATTATTCTTATTGTTATATCCAGAAAATTCACACTACCATCATCATTTTCTTCTAACGTAAAATTAATTCGATTGTGTTGAGAGTGAAAAATTTCTAAAGTTTGATTGTTCTCTTTAGGGGCAATGCGCTAATAAAATATTATCTACATATCTGTAGTATATAGGTATATCAATGTCAATGGTAGCATGAATCTTACTTTCAATATCTTCCATAACCAAATCAGAAATAATAGGCGATAAAGGAGAACCAATAGGCATGCCGAATATCTGTTTAAAATATTTCTTCTCAAATTGGAAATAGGTTGAGTTTAAAATCAATTTAAGAGAATTAATAAAATCACTAAGTGGTATTGTTGTATGATTCACAATTGATTCCCATCTTTTCACTATTCCTTCAATAGCTAATTCTATTGGAATATTAGTATACATTGACTCAACGCAAATGAAACTAATTTAAAATCTGGATTTAAAGGCCTACCATTAAAGGCCTACCTTTATCAACTAATTCAAAACTGTTTTTTATAAATCCAAATTTTGATTTCTTTAAGCTATTGTCAATAGTAGTTTTAAGGTAGTTGGCCAATGGAAAAGTGGGACTATTAATACAACTCACAATTAGCCTAAGTGGAAAATTAATTTTATGGATCTTCGGCAGCCCATAGACTCTAGGCAAAACTCCATCAGTAACCAACAATCTTTTATATAGACTTTCATCAATGTATTTTTTATTTTTTAAATTGATTAACAGACTCCTAGTATCATTGGTTAATTTATTTAGTAGATCTTTATTTAATAATGTGTATGTGCTATTATCAGAAAGTAAATTGTTCATTTTTTCTTTGTATTCAATATGATTTAATATTATTTAATATTTTAATATTCAATATAATTTAATATTAATTTAATACAAGTAATTGTAATTAATACTAGAAAAATGCTTATCACGGTCGAAGCTGGATCTTCATTGCTTTAAATAATTCAATTTTGAATTACTAATATACACTATATACGTACTTGCATACATACCATACTGTAGTCTTTTTAAAACTGTGCGCCGAATTGTTTTTCCGGACTATAAACGCAATTAAAACTACTCTAGTAATTGCGAATTAAATTGACAAGCAATTTAATAATTTGATGCTACCATCAAACATCATATTATAAAGATGTTAATATGTAACGGAAAAACAATTCGGCGCGCAGTTCTAAAAAGACTACAATATGGTATATATGCAAGTACATATATAGTGTATATTAATAATTAAAGATTGAATTATTTAAAACAATGAAGATCCAGTTTCAACCGTAATAGGCATTTTTCTAGTATTGATTGTGTTTTTCACATATGCGGTCCAAAATAAAGATTTTTAATATTGTTTATATTACGTCGCCTGAAAGAAAGACGTTGTTTTCTTCGTGCCGATTATTGCGAAGAATATTACTAAGGCCTCAGTGGTCTAATGGCTTAGGACGCTTGAAAGGAATACAAGAGATCCGGGTTCAAGTCTCGGCCGAGGTAATATTTTTCGCAATAAATTTATTAACAGTTTCAATATATTTTTTAACACCTTTATAATATGATGCTTGATGGTAGCATCAAATTATTAAATTGCTTGTCAATTTAATTTGCGATTACTAGAGTAGTTTTAATTGCGTTTATAGTCCGGAAAAATAATTCGGCGCGCAGTTCTAAAAAGACTACAATATGGTATATATGAAGTACACATACAGGGTGTCCCGACCTTTTTTGCCAATCACTTTTGTGTAAATAAACCGGACTAAACTAAGTCGAAAAGTCCTCTACCATTTTATAATTCTCGCAATAGTTAACAAAATATTAATTACTAAAAATTGTAAAATATTAGTCTGGAATAATTTTTTACTCAAATACTATCAACTTTACAGAAAAACTGCAAGAGACAAAAATTATTTATTTTCTTCTCATAAAGTCCTGAGAATTTTTTCAAAATTTTTTATCATCTTTTTAGTACAGCATTTTCTTATTTTTACCAACATGAGAAAATACGGTATTAAAAATTTCTAAAAAAATTCTCAGAACTTTATGAGAAGAAAATAATTTTTGTCTCTTGCAGTTTTTCTGTAAAGTTGATAGTATTTGAGTAAAAAATTATTCAAGGCTAATATTTTGCAATTTTTAGTAATTAATATCTTGTTAACTATTGCGAAAATTGTAAAATGGTAGAGGATTTTTCGACTCAGTTTAGTCCGCTCTATCTACACAAAAGTGATTGGCAAAAAAGGTCGGGACACCCTGTATAGTGTATATTAGTAATTCAAGATTGTATTATTTAAAGCAATGAAGATCCAGCTTCGACCGTGATAGGCATTTTTCTAGTATTGACTGTGTTTCTCACATATGCGGTCCAAAATGAAGATTCTTAAATTGTAATTACTATAATTGAATTATAATTAGTTATTTTCGGTTGTCAACTGTATATTTTTGTTAATAGAACTATACATATAAACATATAACACACTTTATCGGAGATAAATCCTGAAGACATCCTTAGGACGTCAAGAACATACCGACGTCCTTAGGACGTCAGAGAATATAGGACGTCTCCTGGAGGTATCTGCTGTATGGGTAGTTATTATTATTAACATCATAACATATTACAGTAATAATCATAATTATAGTAGTACATGTAATTATATAGATTATTAAATATAAAAAATTTTTCTTTTAGTGTACGATATATCTAGTATTCAATTTTTAATGAATTTTGAAATGATACACACAATGCTGTAAAGCTGACGGTAATCATCAGCGCTCGGTGGCTGCATGTAATTATGTTGAAGGAACATATCGCGTTAAACTGGCGCAGCTGCAATCAGTGTAATACTCTCTTGGGGATTGGTTATGGCCGCGATGAGAGCTTGGACATGCTTGTTCATAAAAACTCCTAATCGGTGTATGTATCGCTAATTACAAGCTGTGAGCTATATCACATCGAGTTTAGTAATGCGGCTGTAATAATGTAATTATCTACGCGTGAAGCTTATAATTCAGCGACACAAATATGTATATACTTCAATAAGATTACGATTTAAGAGATTCATACATTAAAGAAGAAAAGATGCTAGAAATTGACAACGGGCTATTAATACAACATCCTCCAATGAGATTTAAATCTATATTAAATGTATATGTAAATCTTTCCTCGAACTTGAACGCAAATTTGAACAAGCAGCTTTCATTCTTGAAACCACGTTTATTTTTGTTTGGCGTTTTTCATTACGCGTTTGCAAATAAAGTTTTTATTATCAATATAAATGGTTGGTCAAAGAAAACTTTAATTGAATTTGACGATGAAACTCCCTTTTATTGCCAGATTTGACAAAAAATGTCGCATTTCATCGTCTTAATTCGGAACTAAACAGAAGTTCACGTGTATGAAATGATCACGGGCTTGCAGCCACGTAATCATAAATATTCCTTGCATGCAGTTTCCGCGTTTTCAGTCATCGCGTTATCTGAACTGTCCTGCGACAACGGCATAAATTTGCCGGTATGTTTTCGGCTCGGTGCGCAATTTACCCGAGGCTCTGTTTGCGCGGCCGTAGCGGCCGCCTTCGCCACTGACTCCTAACTCCAAAACTGCGGAGGAGCGACGCCGTCGACTTTGCTACGCCAGTCACGCCGATCGCCGGAGTTTCTCATTATGATTCCGTTAGCGTCAGCAATTGCAGTAAGTTGCAGCCGGTCGAGCATATATCGCGTTACTTTATTGCTGTTTGGCCAGTGGTCGCTATACAGCACTGCTTCCAAATTTTCGCAATGGTCTCGTCACGTCACTAACGTTGCTGCAACTTACGATCGTGAATTAACGTAATACTTTCCTACTTTATTGCTTTACCTATGTTTGCGCTTTTTTCTACCAAAGTTGGACAGCCGAATAATTCATCTCATTTATATATGATGGCTATACGTTCGGAAACGTCGCTCGGATCTAATATTAAACAAGGACAGATGATGAATCCGAGGCATCGGAGGCATCTGAGCGACGTTCCCGAACGCAGCCAATGTACACTTTTAACACAAACAAACATAGTTATGTTTGAAAGTATAAAATATTTATAATTATATACTTTCACATTGTACACTGTTAATGCAAAATCTTATAATATATTTCCACATTAGATTATTATTTTTTCCATGTCCACTATTTATTCCTATTTTAATCCTCTTTCTTTTTTTTTCTTAATTGTATTATATATCTATGTTGAAGATTTAGAGGGATGGCCAACCTTTTTGTCTGGCATATTATCATGAAGGTTCGAAATTTTTGATGTGTCACTCTTTTACCGAATTTAACGTTAAAAAACCGTAATCCTACTTATGCTTTCTTCTATTGCATTGAAAAAGACTTTTTCTGTTTTTCGCAAAGTTTATTTCTTTTACCGCGTTCTGTTTTATATTCGTTTTAAACTAAATACTTCAGAAAACAAAACGAATGCAGCACAATGCAAAAAGTGCAAGTGTAAAAACTAGATTTTAGTGGAGAACAGTTGCTATAATACATATTTTACTGTGTCATTTACGGTTAAAAAAATTTTTCTCCGCTAATGACATGCGTGTCGCGAGTTGGCCATCTCTCGTCTAGACTTATAAGCAACATCGTTACTGATACTTTATCTATTGAAGTTCTGTTCTGTTTAACACATTTATCGTTACACATATAAAAATTTATTTATTTACACAACAAAGTTATTATTATTTATCACGTTGATTGTTTCATGTGCGATTGGAACAATAGCGAAAGTAATTGGAACGTCCTCGCTGTTTAAAAAAAATAGAGATTTAATAATAAATAAAACTCGGATACATATACTACCTTAGCTTTTATGATCGAAAAATACACGAAAATAACGATACAAGCGACAGAAGAAATGGAAGAGCAATAATTCAGGATATTTCGCTTAAAAGGTCGAGTCTTTCTCTATCTTTTTCATTGTGGCAACATTCTATTAAATTCCACACGGAGACTTCTGGCTGTTAACCGATTGCGCTCATGTGAAGCAGACGTTGGAGAAATTCGCGACAATCAGAGGATATTTGTATGTGTCGCCATTTTTACTTTCTATTCGTTAATATGACAGATAGGGCTCGGATATTCGTGCTCTAAACCGGCTCACCGTCGGCTGTGCTGGAGACAAATGGGCTAGCTCGCTCTCTTTCGGCTCTATCCCTTCTTGCGTTTCTTCTTCCTCCGACGAGCTGCTAAACGAGTCGTTAGTGCCGATTTTTTTACATCGGAACCGTCATTTTTACGGGCGGACATCCGAGCCTTAAATTAATGGACACATAAATCAAGGAGGTTTCCTAATTTACTTACGGCAGCGGCGCGAGGAGAGGACGTCTTCAATGTTTGTAAGAACGGTTTGAAAGAACGTTTCACATCGAAATTATTTAGATTATATATCTCGAACGTGTATATTTTACGAATTGCGTCGCGTTGAAAGAGGGTTTCTGCATTTGACGCGCCGTAATTTACACTCTTGCTTGAATCCTAGCAAGGAATCCTAAAAATTCAATTTTCTGAAACATCGCCGTCAGAAATTCCGCAAATAACTTACAGTGAGCTGCGTCTTCGTTCCGAATAGGTTTTCTGAGGAAAGCTGCGCGGAAATTGTAAGGAAGCCGCGATTGATTACCGATTCGAAGCAACATGGGTCGGTTCTGCGAAGAATACGGCAACGCGCTGGGATAATAAATGCAAAATAATGAAATAACTCAAGTAACGATATTATAAATATATGTACATATTTGGAGATTATGTTATTTATTACATAAAAAATTAAATTATTCTTACTAAAATATTTATTCTTACTAAACAAATTATCCTTACTATAGAATAGATTTTAAGAATATATGTGTTCTTATAATATTATATTCATATATACAAAAGTATATAATTTATCAATAATTTCTATAAATATCTATTTCTTCCCCGTTTTTTTCGTTCAAGATTAAAGAATAAAAGACGTGAATTTAATGCATGCTTGGCATTTCAGAGAATATTTTACATTCGAAGGATTTTACGTTTTAAGGAATATTTTTGGTGAAACAAAGAGAAATCTTTTCTGTGTAATTCCATACGCGTTATATTTGGAAACACGCAACAAATGTTTTCTCGTAGTAGCATCGTAAATAAATGGCATATTATTCAGCATATTATTTTAATAGAATTTACGGCTTCAGAAGGCTTTTCGAAACAGGTCACATCGATCGTGGAGAGTTTCTCGCTGTGCGCTGGGATACCACTCGATGTATCACGGCAGAACGGAATTTCACGAAATTGCTTACCGCCTTTTACAGTGTCTACAATCTCTGCTCGGTACAACTAGTCGAATTGTGGCCCGAATTCTGCAGACATTACAGACCAGTTTCGTTATAGAAACTGGTTTCGTGTATTTTCAAAGCAAACTTGGGACAAATTTGCTCCAATTGAATTTTATAGACCGTAGTAATTCATAAAAGTTATTCAAAATTGTGCGACAATGTAACAAAGATAATAATCAAGAAACAAATTTATGACAAGCTTATACTTCAAAAGAAGAAATTTATCAAATAAGATTTGTATTCGTTTAAAGGGAAACATTTTACTGAAATGAGGATAAACCAATATTATATTACGCTTTGTAAAATACGCAGGAATAAAAATTGGCTATTACGTGGACGAGCGAATAAGCTAATTCGGAATACCTTTATAAACCAGATTTTTAATATTCGTACGCCAGAGCACATGAATTTCTATATATATTTTTTATAAGATTTAAAACATTCCATTAACTTGCGCGTCCATTAGGACATTTTTTCATATATATTTTACGTCAGCGTGCATTCGCCGGTTCTTCACCGAGATTTCACATTCCGCCCTGTGCACCCCTTTCCATGCAGGGCTGGGAACGAGCGCATAATTTGTTTCTGACTTTTCGTTTTCATACGCGCGACGTACGAGCGGTGAGCAATGAAAATGCCCTCCAGGAGTTGCATTGTTCCTACGATTCGTAATGATGCTTCCGAGGTCGCAAATGTTGCTCTAAGCTCTTTGGAATAATCGACGCGGAAAATTGGAACGAACCAGGAAAAAAGCGCAAAGTACATTTATATGTCATGCAGCGCATTATCATATCGTATCCTTGCTTCAAAAGCGACACAACGAAAAAAATTAAATTTCTAAGAAAAGGGGAAAACTATTTTTCAACTTGACAGAGAAAAAAAATGAAATGATTATGTTTTCTGAGTTATGTTTTGTGTTTTGTGAAACAGTGAAAAATGCGATATTTTTACATCACCGACAACGTACGGTCATTGACTTCAGTTTGGCATTCACTGAAATTAACACAGAGAGGAAAAAAGACTTGAATCTCTTGTTCATTCATCTAGAAATTCATGAAGATAAGACATGGAAGAATCGTGTTATGAATGTAGTTGTTTGAATAGAAGTAAATATGACTGTTAATAAAAAGCAATTTCCTTACATCGTTATGCAGAGAAAATTACTACCATTTAGAAACTAGGTATGCTCTACGGCGTGCCTTTAAATTCGACCTCCACCGAATCAGAGTCATTGAACGAATTGCCGCGCCCGATTGCTTGGCTCCGGCTGATCAGGAAGCCCATTTGTCGAGTAATATATTATTCGGAGTGGCCGCATCAATCACTCCGCTTGCAAGTCCGCCTAGCTTCTCATTGTAATTTAGAAGTAAAATGTAAGAAGAAAATCGAGGGTACCGTAGGAAATAATTTAATTTATCCGCTTTGTAGTGCTTATACATGAAGAAATACGACTCAAAAAGACATTTATTTTCATGTTTCTTTGTAATCCTCAACATAGGGAGGAGACGTTCGACAAGCAAGAGCAAACTTGAAATGGTACCGTTCATTAATTGCAAGCTCATTCTCTTGTTCTCATGTTCTCGTCTAATTTGTGATTTTGCCTGTAATTGCATCGATTACATGCAGCATGCGATACCATCTCGCAATACATAATGGATTTGAGCAGCGGGTAATTAATTAATGAGTTACCGTGGTATCCAGTAATACTGTCCGTTAATTCCTTGCTTCGTTCTGCAAGTATACATACGCGGTAATATTCAATACGATTCCGTTTGATTCCTCTTACCATGTTCGCTTGTAAGCTCGCTGAATTAGCAGCTAAATTACGAGTTTTGGAAGGCTTTGTGGTCAGTGTAGCAACATTTTATCAATGCGCGTACCAACAATAAGATGCATGCTTGTTTCAAATAAAATTTTCTTATACTAACAAGAATTTTATCTTAAAATTTACATTAAAGGATGCGAAAATGTCATATAATAGAAATAACTTATATAAAAATAATATATATTATATAAAAGTTGCAAGAAAATATATAATCTACTTTTTTTAATGAAAATTAATATTTATTATAGAAATATATTTCTCAACAGAGTTGAATCATGAAAGTAATTTCATCATTTTTCAATGCTTTCCTTCATCTTTCAGGCAAATTATAGATTTCGGCTTAATGAAAAGACTGGTCTCTACTTCTGAATTTATCCATTAAGCCATTTTATTACTTCTTTGGCATTTCTGAATTTTTTGTCGGACAAAACGTGCTACATCGACTGGAACAAATGATAATCGGAAAGCGTTATGTCCGGTAGGTATGCTGGATGTTGTAACTTTTTACAAAATTTAATATTTATTGTTGAAATATATTGATACAGTTCAATCATGACAGTAATTCCCATCATTTTTCAATGTTTTCCTTCATTTTTCAGATAAGTTATAGATTTCGGCTCAATAAAAAGACTAGTCTTTATTTGTGATGAATTTATCAGGCCATTTTATTACTTTTTTGACATTTCCCAATTTTTTGTTTGGACAAAACGTGCTACATCAACCGGAACAAATGATGATCTGAAAGCGCTATGTCTGGTAAGTATGTGCTGTAAAATATTCCAGCCAAGTTACAATAGTGTAGAAAAATAAAGAGAACCGTAAAGTCATTTAAAAATATATATAGATGACCGGAATAAGCATGACAACAGCGGAGTGTTGTTGGTGTAACACACACTGAGTGCTAAATTTGAAAAAACGAGAAATCCCGAGTTCAAATCTCAATAAATTCTGTTAATTTTTCTCCGCTGGCCTCTACAATACTGTATCTTTGACTAATTTCGCCACATGAAGCCGAGCATTGTCATACTTTAATTGGACGATTCCTTTTTCTTAAAAAGAGTCATTTTTTTCCCAACTTCTTATACAAACGACATAAAACGTGAGAAATCTGAAGTTTTACCGAGTCTCTCTCTCTCTCTCTCTCTCTCTCTCTCCAAGAGTTCATAATAAATTACACCTTCGAAATTCCGCTAAATACACAGCATATCGTTTTTTTGAATGTATCTCGTTTCGGTATCATTGTTGTAGATTGTCTCAGATCTACCTAAGATTTTTTATGCTTTGGATTATCATAATAAATCTATTTTTCATCACCAATAATAATTTTCCAGAGAAAAGATTTTCTTATTTGCTTAGTAAGCAACAAAAGGCACGTTCCAATTCTGTCATTTCTGTTTTTTTTTTTCAATGAGTATGTATGGAATTCACTTTCCCTGTTTTAGAATTTTTTCCATTTTATATAACCCATTTGAAACTTGTTGTTGAATTATTCCTAAACGCGATCAAAGTTTTTTTTTATTATTATATATTTGGATTTTCCATTTTCCAAGCAATTCTTGGATATCGGTAATTTTACATTGAGGATAACTTGAACGCTGTCGATCATTCGTGTTTGATTTTCAGAAAATCATATATTTTTAAATCATATTTTTTGATTGAATTAGTATTTGTGCATATGTATATAATATCATGATACTATCATCGAGAGTAGCACAAATTGATTTATACACTTTTGTACAAATCCGTATTTTTTCCTTACTAGAATTGATACAAAATGCATTGGGAAATATGCTCCTTATTTATAGCCATTTTAATATTAAATGTTAAAAATTTTAGTATTATTAAAGTTATGTTCACATATCTCTCTCTCTCTCAACATGCCGTTTTTAAGAATACTCTATAACAGTATTATCACACTGCAAAATGGCGCGATAATAGATTAAAGTTACTTTTTCGCTTATGTAAAAAAATAGTAGATTATGTAGGATAAGATGAGTCAATAAGTAACTTTAATGTTGTTTTTAAAAATCAAGGTGGTCTACCTATATTTTATTCATCCACGTATTCGTACACTTAATAATGTAAATATACAATTACATATGCATATTATTTTTTATGATTTCAATTTTTTAATATTAAATCACTGTTTATCCTTCACTATTTTAATCAGATGTCAATCAACAAATGCGAATTAAAAAAAATGCACATTATTGCAATTTATCGCGTAAAAAGTACGCGTTAAGGTCATAAATGCGATTGTACAACATGAGTATAATTTTCTCGATAATTTTAATGGGTAGTTTGAAACTGTGCTCTTTGTTATGGAAAAATTAAACTATTAAACTCAGAAAATTGAGTGATGGACAGTTAAATCGATCGAAATTAATTGAGCGATAGTTGTTGCAAAAATACTTTCATTTGTTGATTTAAATTTATCGGTAGCGATTAGAATGATTAATCTAGAATGATCAAACGATTAAAAAGAAAATCATTTGTTATTTTTTATTGTTTTTAATGAAAACAATTATTACATAACATTAGAATTAGTTAACAAACTGTTTAAATAACAAGCTAGTATTATTTAAGTGGTTGTTAGTACAAATTCGGTTTTATTTTATAAGAAAAAATATTTCGACACGCATATAGGATAAAATAACAATATCTTTTGTTTGAGTTTCAAATTATTATTGTTTGGACGAAAGCTATGTCGTGGTTTAAAAATGTAGGTACTGCGAAGAACAATTTTTTTCAGAGAAAATAATCGTTCTTTATTTAAAAGTGCTTTGAAAAAACCTGTTATTCAGAGGTACTCTTGTCTATTAATTCAAGTGGACACGATCACAAAAGCGATTGTATAGCAACTGTACAGTGATTGTATTGTGAATTGTCACAGCGATATATATTTTTAATCCAAAATATTTACTATATGTTAGTCGTTTGTGGACGTGAAAATATTAATATCTCGCATTTGAGATAGTCCAGGAAGCATAAAGTAGAATCAGTATTTTGTTTCAATAACCATATCGGAGCAATTATTTCGTTCCCCGTTAAACGAAAATTTATCTCGAAAATGCCATCCAAATTTCTGTGCTTGACACTGCGTTAATGATGTTATTTATAAGCAATCCACTATGTGTCAATTTAGAGCTCGCTAAGTTGATAAATAATTAATTGTGTTTGATTATCGTGAGCGGGTTAGATTTTATCGCTTCTGTGTTTTGCGACATTCGGATTATTATCTACATTATTACTTGGATAATCTAGTACACGATTCTGCTTGAAAAAGTCATTTTCATATCAAGAAAAATTGAAACAAGAGGCAAACGAGAAAGCATTAATGAACATTCTTTAATAAACCGATAATAAATCTTTTAGACTGGGTAGTTCCACCTTTCAGTAAATTTCTACTCACTGTCTTACTCTCTTACTCTCTTATGCTCTTACTCTTTTGTTAATCCAATAGATAAATTACTACATAGTTTATTCGAAGATAGAACAACCGGCTCTAAATGTGGCAAATTGTTTGATTAAATAGATTCGACTGTCATTTTTATCAGGATTAATATAAATACTATTAATATATGTTAAAATTATTGATATATCGAGAGTCACGTTCATAAAATTTATGCCCAGAAGCTTGTAATCTTTCAGTATCCCACTCTAAATCTCCTTCCTTTCCAACCACAGTTACATTTTTTAATAACAAATGATACTGAGAAATAAAATGAGAAAATTCATTATTAAAAATGTTGTTCTGGAAAAGAGAAATAAAAAATATTGTCTAAAAATGTTAAAGTTCATTTTATTTCATCTTATTAGGTATTATTAATAAAACGAGATAAATTTAAACAATATACTACTAAAAAATGTAATTATAAAACAATAATAAATATTGATTAGCAGGCAATAAGAGCATTTACTCTCATTGCCCGCTAATCAATATTTATTATTGTTTGAATTTCGAGAGCCCTATTAAATATAATTTGATTTTTGTAATTATAAAAATAAAAGTTTTTTTGGGATATTCTGAGCACCCTCTACTTACCTATTTGCCCACTTTTAATAAAACTAGCTATCTATTTAAAGGATAACGGAAGTCGCTATATATTGTTTCAACGATTTTTACAAAATTGCTCCACAGATGCGAATGTTCAAATTATCTAATAACTTCATTTTTTTTTAAAGTTGTAACGCTCCATGGCGTTTTGAAGCCCTAGGGTTTCAGTCCCAAAAGCCCACAAATAAACATGCTACTGGATATACCTACTGTTAGGATTGATATATTATTTTCAAAGATATAGATGAGACGGAAAGTAAAATAACATATAGACATTTTTACGTACATCGGATTATTCATTACTTTTTACTCATTTGCATTCGACGCTGTCGACGCTGCGATGTTTCAATTGCATTATTCCATTAGCATGATATTGAGATGCAACATTACTTTAAATTAAATTTTATTTACTCACGTAGAGATTATTCATGTTATTTTAGAGCACATAAATGTTTTAGTTAATTTTAGTTAATTCCTTTTTAGTTATATTTTTTACAAATAAAAGTGTTATCTTCCATCTTCTGTTTTTAAAAATTAAAGTTGTTTCCTTACAATATGTGTGTGTGCGTGTGTGTGTTGTATTTGAAATGTTTAACTATGTTTATAAATTGCAAATTATTAAATCTACTTTTGAAACTTGCTGATTAAAGACTTCAGATTTATTGTCAGTTTAAGATTTTTAATTGTTATACAATTGCATATTTCGTTCTAAATTAGAAATATAGTAAATGGTAAATAAAAACAGCAGATAAGCAATATGCAATAAACAATAACATAATGAATTTCTATTTCCGTTCTTGCGAACATCGGTAAACCTCGTTCACGCGATGGAGACACAGAGACACCCAACACAGACAATACCGAGACGTTTTACTTTAATTGCAGACGCAATGCAAATGAACTGTCACAAATCAAGCTTGACTGTTGGTACAGGTTAAACGCGTCGATAAACTGACTAACGTTCCCGAACCTTCCGCAAATGAAGCTATTGACGCTTTCCGCTTCAGAGCATGAGAAAGGCGCGCGACTGTATTCTTTTTTTATTCGTCGCTCGCCCTCGCCGCTTCTTCCACGAAAGCACAATCTAATTTCACGGCATACGTATAGGTGAGAGCGACCTGTTTAGTATTCTACGCATCGCGTCACGGGTTCTGACTTCTGATCGTCACGAATGGCCTACGTCTTTCGTCTCGTATTTTCCGCATCATCTTCCTCCCCGTCTGTTCCTGTTCCCTCATCCTTCCATCCCGAATAGAAGTCTGAGTTTATAGGAGAGTATCGAGTTTATAGCAGACGATTGTTCCTTACCCTCGATCTTATTTTCGTATTGCCCTACAACTTTTCTGCAGGAATCCCAAGCACGTTGATCAGAGAGGATACCTTGGTCTTCCGTTGCTCATTTGTTCCTTCGAGTCAACCATCGGGGAAGCACTGAGTTATTGCGCCGATTTTCCACGGGCAGTCGTCGTGGAGGGTTGCTTCGCAGCAGGCCTGCCCCCCCACCGTAGGGCGCTTTGGGAAGGACAAAGTGCCAGAGTATCGCCGACATTAATAGGCCACGAACAAGTGACTTATGTAAAGTTTGACCAAGTTGGCGCAGCAATATGCCTCATCGTCTCACTCCAGCGTTCTCCCTATCTCTGTCTCTCTCCCGTCTTTCCCAAGGAAGAGAGCGATGGGCCAAATAACTCTCTAGAGGACACTTCGAGAGAAAGAGGGAAAGAGAGGAGAGGACAGTCGCGCGGCAGCAATATCCTCAAAACTTCCGCGTCCAGCGATACTGTATCTCTACCCACTCTGGGCGGGGGGTCGGATTGCGAGTGGAGATGAATTAAGTGCGCGCGCGCGCGCCTGTATACGCGATTCGTGTTTCGCGAGGCGCGAGGAGAGGCGAGAGGATGCACGGTTATAAAGGTCGGGTCATATTTTAGTTCTCGCATTGTACTGACGGAATTGTAAGGGAAATAAATTATCGCGCCCGTGGGAATCACCGGGCGCCGCCGGCGACCGCCGTTTCCTCATGGTGCAACGTGTGCTCGCGCAGACTCTCTCCTGCGCCGAGAGAGAGAGAGAGAGATGCCGTGAGCTCGTGATGCCGAAGTACGACGGGATTACGCCCCCTTGACGCTGAACTTGCCGATAATCCTGGGAAACTATTCGCGATAATAGCGCGAGCAATTCAGCCTTTCGCGGTGAATTACCGAGTTATTCTGGACGTGAAGTTTTGTGAATTGAGAAGAGTTGGAAATTAGAAGCGAAGAAGAAGCCAAAATGGTTACTAAATGTTTACAAAAGCTTTTGCGATTGATATTCCATACATAATGCAGGAAAAAGTTTCTCCTTAAAAAGGATCGATAGTATCTCTATATAGGAGTAAGGAAATCATTCTTTTTATTTGTGTACGATGCGATCGGATAATTAAATTCGATATTTTCCTATTTTCACCGTAATTATTCTCAAAATGTTAAATAAAAATAATTAACGTGTTAAAAAGAAGATTTATTATTTCGTGTTTAGAAATACAACAGAAATGAAATTATAAGATTTTAGATGTTTTTTAAATAATTAGGTACACAGTTAGAAAATTTGTGTTAAATTTAATACATTTTAAGTGTTTCAAATGGCCCTCCCATAAATTTTTGTGTTAATTTAACACAAAAGATGAATATGTTAGGAAATAACATAAATATTATGTAAAAAATTAACACAAAAAAATATAACACTGACACTTGTAAACAGATTGTGTGAAAGCATATTTTTTCAGTAAAATTAACATTTATATGTAAATATGTTTCAGTAAAATTAATGTTTATAATGTTATTTAATTAACACGTTTTATTTATCTTAGAATTTTCGTTTTAAATTATATTTATATTAATTGTCCATTTACTCATAAATCATGTTATTTTAACATACATAATTCCTGAATCAATTTAACACAAAATTTTTAAATAACACAATTGCATTATGTTAAATTAACATTCGGCTATATTAAAAATTCGACATAAAAATTTTAACAAGAATCAGCTTTAATACAAAAATAGAAAATATTTTTTATTATGTTATATGGGTCATCCACGCACTGACTTTTGCTCTTAAAACTTTCCATCTTTTAGCTGCCATGATAAAAGACTGAGCACCAAGATCTAAAAGAAAAGAAGTAAACAACTTTCACGTACTTTACAGATAGAAAAAGAAATATACAAACCACTGGTAATTCGTGTATGCGCGCACATGTATACGGATGTTCGTTCGTGCAACAATTACATGAGCGTCAATATCACTTCGGAGGAAAAAAAAGCCTCTTTTGATCTTGTCTTTAATCTGCCAATATCAATTAACGTTTTTTTCCGTCATCGCGTCGAGTAAATTTGAAAAGAGGATTAAAAGAATCTTGGACACGCGGCGCGATCTGTTTCCTCCCTTTCGCATTCCGACCAGAATTTCCAATTCGCGAGTATTACCAGACCAACCGAGCACATTTTTTGGAATTCCCGATAATTCCGTAGAACGCGACGGAAGGGGATTAATTCGAGCGGTGGAACCGTATGACGTGTTCGTCACATTTTCGGGATTATACGCGACTGGAAAACGCGGCACCTGTGCTGCACGAAATTGGATAGATAGTCCGCATGGCTTTTATAAATCGTAGGTATCTTCTGGAATTTATTGCTCGTAATAGCAATAGCGAGAGTCTATTTGGGAGAAAAAAAAAGAAAAAATATGGATACTGCTCGAAACATGATTCAATGAAATTATCGTGAATGGTTTTATCCGATATCATCGTTCTTTGCGTATGTAGTTTCGAAACCGGTTCGTTTTATTTGAGTTATTTCTTTGATGACATTGACGTGATTCCTGATGTCTGACTTACTCATGTATGCGCAATCTAATCACCTTTCAAAATTGCGCACTATTGACAGTTTTTGTAACTCTGGCTTTTGACCAATCATTTTGAAAATATACGGGATAGATTGATGTATCGCATAACCGACGCGTATCAATTGTCCTTATATTTTATATTTCGCGCCCGCTGGAAACTGTTGAATGCGCAACATTTTACACAGTAAAAAAGAAATGTTAACCCTTACTGTACCATCTACAATTTGGTGCCTCATCCATACTATCAAGGGTCACTAGAATCTCTTCGTTTTTTCACCTCTTCAAAATAATTCAAAAAATCTCTAAAAATTCACCAACATACTTTTAACTTTCTCGAATAAATATTGACTCTTCATTTTGGAAAATAATAAAATGTACTATAATTTATAATTACCGAAAGACCCATAAGTTGGGAAAAAATGGCATTTGATTTAAAAAATTATAACTTTTCATATTAAATGAATATAAAAAAATTACTCCAGGGTTTTGTAGTTTAGATATGAAGCTATGAAAAAAAAAAATACTAGAATTTCGAATTCTACAAAAAGTTGAATTATTTGAACATATGAATATGAGTAATTTTCAGTAAGGGCCATATAGAAAAAATCGAGTTAAAATACGCATTTTTTTATTTTGTTGTAAAATAATGTATTTTTTCATTTAAAAAAAATGTAAATTTTAATACACATTTAGTTAAATATGTAAAGAAAAGCGTGACTCGCCTCTTCAGTTTTATCTATTTTGTCTAAAAAATAAATAATTCTTTTATAAAAAAAATTTTTTAATGAAAACAAACATTCAGACATTAATTTAGAGTGAAAATAGAATACTTATAATGATTTTGACACAAATTTTATTTTCACAAAAAAGCTAACATCGTATACTCACAAGGGTCACTAGTGTCTCACGTAGCCTTAAACTGCACGTCAGTCATAGGCAGATTGACGGCCGGGGTCGCACCATCACAAACTTTTTTTACGCGGCAATAACAAACGCCGGGTTGACCGAGCTTGTGAGAAACTTGCACGAACAGGAATCGCTCGGTCACTAGTCATTCATATTAGTACGGCAAGGGTTAATTTGAACATTTTGTACATGTCCCAGGAGATCCACTCTAAATTTTAAGTTAAAGTAACTCATTCGTCTTGTGTTATTTATTAACGAACTAGTAATGTTAAATAGTTGACACAATACTTAACATTTATATTTGTTATTTTAACTTTAAGGGTGATTGTAAACTAATATATAAAATAAGTAGAGTACATAGAAGAGTAGTTATAGTAGTAACTCGTAAGAAAATATTAATAAAACATTTTTGTTCGTATAATGTGAATGAAAAAATTCTTAGATGTTAAATTGACTTTGAGATATATAGATTAATTGAAACAATTGTGTTAAAAACACTCAAAATAATATTCCATTTTTAATTGACATACGCAATTGTTAAGTTAGAAAGGTGACATTAATCTGACATATCCAAATGTTACAAAAATAATAACATATCAGTTGTATGTTTATTTTACATTGAAGTAATAATCAAAATGTGGTAACGCAAGAAAAATTCTACATATGGTCGCACGATCTTTTATTGTGTAATCGAGTAACGCTATAGCAGACATAGAGAATGGAGTGCGCGATCCATGTGTAAAGCCTTGTGTCCACGATGCTCGAAATCGGTCCGAGATCTCGGATGAAGAAAGCATTGACTCGCAATGGTCATGTGATTAAATTGTTCAAATGTGATTCGTTAATTTTTTCTCTGTCCGAGATCTCGGACCGATTTCTAGCATCGTGGACATCGGGCTTCAAAATGGTCGATAGGGATGAGAGAGAGAGACCGTGGCAGACGGCCATTTCTATCTCTTTCCATTCAATGGTGTAATGGGAGAGAGAATGAGAGGAAGATTGGTCCCTCTCTCTTATTATTGTCGACCACATTTGATACATTACTTATTGTTAGATACGGATCGCGCAGTCCATTCTCTATGCCTTTGCGCTATAGTATCGTAACGTGCCAATAGTGATTCCACAACCTCGAAGAATTGTCGATTCAGGAATGCGAAGTGACAGGCAGTAGTTTAGTCCGTAGATGTCACAGATGGAGATATTGATTTCTTTTTGATTGATTATTTCTTTCATAATAAAAACAGTTCGTTGGGCATTCTTTTTGCAAAGTATTTATATCGACGTTTAATAATTTATGGTATTTTTTCGCCTCTTATAAAATTTATAGAAAAATATCTTAGTTGCCTTTTCTCGATAAAAAATTTACTTGACGCTACATGTTTTGTTTTTTCATAATTTTTTCGTCAAATATGTATTTGTTAAAAAATTCAACATTCTTAAATGAGCTAAAACATAACAACATTTAACATTTAAAAGTACTTTTACACAAGTATTCTTCAAGTTAAGATTCTGTTAAATAAAGTATAAATCACTTGAAATGAAGTATGAAATAATTTTATAGCGATAGTCTGAAGGATAATTTGCAAAATTTTGCGCCGCTTTGAGGAAATCTCTTCTCAAATTTCGTACAATCTTGTCGCCACGTCTTGCAAATTTGCTATAATGACTTTCGCGAACATTTCCCGTTAATGAAACCACGCTTTAGCGCCATTCGCGTCCTAATAGGGGGATAGGCTCCGTCGCGTCGTCTCGTCGCGCAAACCGAGAATAATCTGTCTCCGGAGACGAGACCTAGAGCACACGTTCCTCTCTCTTGTCCCTTCTAAAAGTGTTGCCGACACGTCTGGCGAGCATCGTCGAAGATTTCTCTCGTCGCAGATTCTCGAGGTTTGTCAAGTATATTTAGTGCGACTTTCTCGGTCATTTCTCGCCCAAGCGATCGTGCTCGTGATTTCCCCGTCCTCTCTCTCTCTCTCTCTCTCTCTCTCTCTCTCTCTCTCTCTCTCTCTCTCTCAAAGCTCTTTTTCATCGCGTATGTACTATACCTGTCGCGCATCGGAACGTATTGAAGTGGTGAACGGTTATGACAGACGATTCAATACGGTCCAAAGCCGCCGTTCTAGCCCCTATCTTCGCGGATGAGCTGCAACGAAAATATTAACAAAATACTCTGCCGCGCGTGATCATCGATATCGATCGCTCCTGATCGCAGCTCCACTTCGTGGAACGTTAAATTGAAAACCTCCGAGTAGAGCGCATGGTGCGTTCAAAAATCAATATTTAACGGATAACAGGGTTTCAGTAGAGTAACGCTGGTATTCTTTCAAATATTTGAAGATGCTTCGTACCATCGGTTTATAAATGACACTAAAACAACCATGTTCATATACGTATAAGGCATACTGTTCACGATTATTGTTTAAAATCATTGTTATATATTATTAGAATCTTCGAATTAGTCAAGAGGATCTTTCCGATTTTTCTGATAACTACACGAATGTGTTTTAAAATAAGAAAGACAAAGATAAAGTTAAAAGAAGAAGATATAAAGTATATTATATAATATTTTGTGAATATAACAAAACAAAAACGATAATATTAATTCAACAGTTTCCTTCATCCTCCATTCCATTTTCTAGTCTTTCTCTGAGCTGCTAGTTCATATATTTTTCTTGACATAGCTTTCAATGGAACTCCATTCTTTCTGTGATCTTTCTGCACTCCCTAAGGCTTGTTTCTAAAGTAGCGAATGCTTTAGAATGCAACTGGGAGTGTTATTCTCCAACGTTAAGACGTTTACATTTCGTCGATATTTCTACATGTTTGCGGCATTTCAACTATTGGCACTCTGGAATTAAGAACTTTAAGCTATTTAGGTAAACTATTGTGAATACTTGTTACGTCTTTCGTATAATATTATTCAGATATAAGATTATTATGTCAAAACTAGAACAAATAAAAAATTTGCTAATTGTAATCTCAAATATTAGGTGTTAAACTTAATTCCTGCCGTTTTTTGTCTCCAAAATTGATTTGTTTCGAAGAGAAATACCTTAATCAAAGTATTATTAATAAAGTATTATTAATTAGTAATAATAAGTAGAAAATGGAGGAAATTACTTTGATTGAGATATTCATTCATCTTCCCTTCGAAACAAATCAATTTTGGAGACGAAAAACGGCAGGATGTAAGTTTAACACCTAATACAAAAATGCGTGTAAGTTAGTAAAATTGATCAGAACAGTCATTAAATAATTATTTCACACCTAATTATTTATTGATATTATAGTACTAATTTAACGTAAGAAATTGATCAATCATAATCGATTATTCTCCTCACATTTGATTATGATTGGTCAATTTCTTGCGGCTTAAGACTTACTACACCCCAAACGTGAAAGTAGTGTCGAACCAAAATATTTAAAAGATTCTCTACAACTCAGACATTCTAAAAAAAGAAGATATAGTGTCTGGAGAAAAGGGGACAGATAACCCTGTTCAGATAACAAGTATTACACAAGATGAACGAAACACTTTCAGCTCCGTTTTTTTTGTAACTGATTAATTTATGCAAAATATGCCGAAACATGTTAATTTTAAAAAAGGAAATAAGAAAGGCTCTATAAATTTAAAAATAAATAAATTAAAAGGGCTAACGAGCCTGAAGTTAAAACTGTTGTAAATTTGGAAAATTGGTTATTAAATTTAAATTATTTGTATATACATTTTAATATAATTAAAAAGAGACATAGATGACAAGCAGTATACACAAAACAACAGAACATACGTACGTTTCGATCTCTCTCAGATCATTTTCAATGTTAACAATAAATAAAACGGTAATACAAAATTTTAAAATTCAATGTCATGAAACGTTCGCTCGCAATCACGTAACTCCGGTACAAAAACTCACGCTGGTGGTTGGAGTATAAAATAATTATGGTACAATCGTTGATATCAGAATGTATCCGAGCCATAGGAATACAAATAATAATTTTGAATAAGAAACAGGCTGATATCTGTTAAACAATTAAATTAAGAAACTATGTATAATATGATAAGTTATGTCACATTGATGATGTAAAAAACATAATTATATAAATAGGTCGTACAAATTGTAATAAAAAGTAGAGAAAAAAACTAAAATATGTATATAAGCACTATGATAAAATAAAGAAATGTTAATTTTATTTTTAAGAGGAATTATAATTGTAATAAATTTAACTATGTTGCTTCATTCCTTTAATTGGGATAGCTTCAAAAATCTATAATAACAATAAGAGTCAAATACATCGTTTTAAAAGTCTTTTAAGTCTTTTTACAATCATGTCTTTTTAATTTAGATGAGTACTTCTCGAGAAATCGCATTTGAAAGTTTTAAGTGCAAAAATTAAAAATTCGAATAGAGTACCAATTGAGTGGCTTGCAAAGTCATCTAATTTTTCTCCATAAAATTTTCTTCTTTGGGAATATTTAAAATGATAAGTAAAATTTATGTTACGCTAGATTCTATGCAAGATTTACGTCAAAAGATAGTGTCGTGGAATGATACTGGAAATGTTTTAAAATGTTCGCAATAAATGTGATTAGAGGCTTTATTATTGTATGAAAGCTGATGGAAAATATTTCAAATATTTACTAAAATACATTTTTCCGTAAATTGCAAATTTAGAATTCTTAACACTTAAAATTTCCAAATACGATTTCTCGAGAAGCATTTATCCAAATTAAGAAATTAAGATACAGTTGTAAAGAAATGACCTTTAAAATGTGTTAATCGTGCTATTTGATTATTTATTATTATTTAAGACTTTTAAAAGGATTTAATATATATATATTCCTCAAATTTTAATAACAATAAACATTAAATATAATCACTACAGCCAGCATGGGCAAGCAAACGAAATTCAAAGTGCTACTTTGTTTTAAAAGCTTAAATTTATTAAATCTTCTCGAATAATCAAAGGGCAAACAAAAAGATAAGTTCTCTCTGAAAGAGAAGTCACGCGACCGATCGTGAGATGACAACGGAGATTCATCTGTGAGACTCCGACAAACTTGTATTACAATCCAGAATAGTTTCAGACTTAAAGCGAATAACTAGATCTACTTCATCATCTTTCAACGCTATCCGAGACATTCTAACATGTAAGTATCAAAGTATCTAAAATCTAAATATTTAATTTTATTTTGATATAATTTTAAACTTAAATACCAGTAAGTTTAATTTTGAAGAAAATAGATAAATACAAAATATGTAAAAAAACTGACAATATTTTAAAAGGATTCTAAAAGATGCATAAAACAAAGGATAAAATTTAATTGTTTCGCTGGTAATTTACTCTACAGCTCGTTTCGTATCATTATCATTGCATTCTACACGGTGCAGCACCGAAGCAACGCAAACGATATACGAGTAAATGTAAACGTTTGTTTTCAAATGGGCTCTATATCAGATGAATTTTTGTAATATATGAGCATAATTGCTCACGCCGAGACCGCTCTGGTGTAAGTTTTACTTTTAAGTCAGTGTGGACGCGGCGTTTAATTTCTCGACCGTGTCTTAATCGTCTTTCTCTTCTGGCAGCTACTTTAGCGCGCGAACGCAAACGGAAAATTGGGGCTTAAATTTCCGCGCGCGTGCATGCGAACGCGAGCGAGAGAAAGGAAGAAGTCGTGGAGAGTTAATTAGCGCAGAAAGCGCAATGCCGTTTTTCCCTTCCACCTTCCTTCAAAACAGCAGCGGGGATTCAGTTGTAGAGCTCCTTTTTCCTCGTTGCGTGCGATAATTTATAATTAATAAGCGTGGCGTACCGTGGTTCGCCTTATCCTTTTCATTATTTCATCTCGCACCAATTTGTAACGCGAGGTGAAAGGTTTACGGAGAAAACTAATTTGCATTTTACGCGCTCATTGTATATTTGAGCTAATTACGGGAGAAAGAGTTTCTTGGGGAGTAAGATCAAACAAATCTTTTAATTAATCGGAATATTAATATCACTTTAGTGATATAAATATATATCGTTATATTTGTATAATTATTTTACGAAAATAGTTGTGTAAAAAGTTGTGTGATAACGTATATAAAATACATATAATGCGCGCCATAAAATGATACAAATCTCAAATAATCGTTTTTTGAATTAAACGGACAATTTATCCAATTAAATGATCGAGTCATAGTACTTTATCACGTATATGTACCGCAGCACCGAACATGATTCAACCATTATTACTATAGGTTATTCTCTGTCACACTCCTTCCCTTTTATTGTACATATATATATATATATATATGTATTATGATGTTTTCATCCATTCGTGCATAATGCATAATGGAATATGCAATGAAAGAGGGAGTCCGAGGGTGTAAAATACAGGATGAAATTGAGATTGTAATAATACTAATAATCGTGGATAAATCTCTGATAAACTTTGACATTAATTCAATAATAGTAATGGCTAGTCCGTGTTATTTTAGCGCAACATGTATGTCGAAAATGAATTATGCTTCACACTCACGTTCGAGCTCTAGCCTCCCGTGTATTTACCGTGTATTAAAATAATTCCCATATAATACCATATGGCGCATTAGTCGAGTATAACCCATAAAATGATAACCCGTTCACTCACGAATAACAATTTGTAGCGAAAATTTATTCGAGAAAATTGAGATCTACATCACAGCCGATCGTAATTGATTATCCATGGAAAATCGGTGTCTCTTTTCACAATTCTCTTTTACGAATTTTTGGTCTGTTAACAATTTGTCATTACATGTGATTAAGCTGCTTAATGGCTTTTAATCGTAAATGTAATCACTTAGTCATTGTTTATTTCCTTTGATTTCTACGGCAATTGAGCCCTGGCGTTAAATAACGGCGCGAACAGCTTTTTGTGAGTCTGGATTATACAAAGCTGATCCTGGATTATAAAGGAGGCTGGATAATATTCGCAACAGCGTCACACCATTCCCGACGCTTTTATCTCTCTGAACAACTGCTTTCTCGTGCACCCTGTGAAAAATCCGATAGTCCTACGATAGACGAATGTAAAGCGTAAAGCCATAAAGCATTTATGCGCGTGTAGGATGGATTCTCTCGATGAACGAGAAATGCCGAACAGAGAATGGCGGACCCATTGTTGACGCAATTCTTCGGCCGGTTGTAAAACGTCGGTTGTTGCTCGCGTACATTGCGTGCGTACAACTCGACATTGCGACTGTTATGCATTTATTTGAGTTATTATTTTATTGGTAACCCCACACGATTATCGTATTGGCTATGTGATGTTTTTTTTTCTTCAATAGGATGCTATGGTTCTATTCTTGAAAACTATACGGTACAGCGTGATATAAAATGTCGATGAAATTTGATATTGAAGGGACTATGCATGGCATTGGAAAATTGCGAAAATAACTTAGGCAGTTTGTGCGGTATTATCTGCATGCATGACTAGCCTCGGGGGAAATTATATATTCTCTCGTAACATAACGCGTGCGTGTATATATAATATATCGATAATAGGGACGCCATAGAAAATTATTTCATACCATAGATTATTAAAATTTGTTATTACAATCTACAATTATAACATAATAGAAATTATCACACAAGAGTTCACAATGTATATTCTAAATTATCATATAATACAATAATTTAACAATGTGATTGTTTTTAATATAATTGCGAATTTAACAAACTCAACGAATTATTTTGCATAAAATACCATCACGCTTTACTTATTTTAGAGAATCGCGAAACAAGATTAAGAGTGTCCTGTCGAATTTCAAAAAGTTAGAGAACTATAACAACATTTTTCGGTTTTCGCTTAAAGAGTGAGAGAGCGCTGCAACAATATTTTCTGTTTTTCGCTTAAAAAATATACGAATGTGAGAATTGAAATCTGTCGCAGCAATTAAAAGTGCTTAAACAAAATCCAAATGGCAAAATATCAAAGCAAACATCGTATCGTTTACCGTCAAATATCGTGACGAAAATAAAGTCAAACTTTTCAGATGTATTTTTTCATGTGTATGTATAGACGGATGGTTTCACGACAGAATCCGATATCGCATAATGCATAAGGAACAACGCGTTGGATCTGATGGATTTTCTGCCGGCTTGGCCTAGCCGGATCGCGGATAATTCGAGTGGATCAAATCGGCTGCAATTTACCCGAGGCCTTAAGCCCATTTATACATAGACGTGTCCGGAGCACGGCCCTCGGAACGCCGCGTTAGAGAACAGCCGAATGCTACAAATGGATCTGCATAGAGTGATCTATACGAGCGAACGTGGACGTCTCTCTAGCACGCGCAGATTGCGCCGTACATACGCCGCATTCGGACGTACCTAATGCGGCGTATTCTGAGCGGACATTTTGAACGCCCGACCTGCTTCTAAAACCGCAAAATGCTACAATGGAAGAGGCCACTTTCCTTCTTCCATTTCCGCAGAAGACTTTATTTGAAAATTAAAATTTATCGTGACCAATATTTATCTCTGAAGTATCTGCTTGTATCTTCTGTATATTTTCTGTATATTTTCAGAGTAACTGAAAATACAAAAAAAATGTTGAAATACAGGTTTGAAAGGCTAACCTTCTTATCAACAAATTTTTCCGTCAGACCCTCAGAAAGGAAATGAACAGAAACAACCAGAAAATTTTGAATAACAACAGGGATCGATCGAGTGATGTATCTCGTTTAAAAGGTTTTATTCAAAGAAACATTGTGATACAAGTACATTAGCCCTATCAAAACAGCAGGTGATTAGATTTAAAAAATGGTTCTTGTATCCGAATTTTTTTTTTTTAGTTTAGCTATTTTTTCATTCAGTTATGGTTATGGATAATCGCGCGAGGTGAGATGACAATAAATGTTCATCAAGAATGTTCTACCAAACCTTACTTTATTTTCAAATTTAATTCCTTTCGGTACGTTTCTAAATTTAAAGAAATTCAATTTTTGAATTTTCCTTATACTTGTGACAAACAATTAAAAATTTGTTGGAGGAGACGTGAAGTGTGGCTAGTATAGGTGTGTAAGTAACTTCAGAGAAAAGGACATATGCTTCGATATATTTTTCTATATTTTTTCAAACGTTCCAAAAATACAAAAAATATGAACAATCTTCACAAATATTCTGTATTCTGAATTAAACTAATTCAGAACACAAATATTCTGAATTAAACTAATACGAGAAACATATATAAATTTTTATCTAAAATTTCACCAACTATAATAATTTTAAAGCAACTCCGAATAATGATGATTTCATTAAATCTCATCTTTCTGTCAAGTTTTTTGATTTTTATTTAATATTTTACGGTACTAACATCCTTTTATAAGATTATTCAGGATTATAGAATCCGCGTTATAAAGTGTGAACACTAACGGGTTTAACAATATATTTTAAGACAGATCTCGGAGAACTCTCTCTTCGATAATTCGGTTGTCTTTGTAAATTCGACACCGTAATTGAATTCATTGCAATGATGTCGGTCGTATAATTAGCACTTCAAATGCAACTCTCCCTGCTTTGAATTTCCTCCAAAGTGCTCTAATATACATACAATTGGAATATGAGAATTCGTCCAGCTGCGTCCAAATAAATCATTTTAATCGCGCGCAATTAATGTTAATTAAATTTAATATTAGTTGAATTTAACCAATTTTCAATGTTTCAATGAACTTTTAAGTGCAATACACTTTTATACTCAATAGTCCTAGGCCAAGTAAATAACATTACGCGCCTGTATAACGAATGCGAATAGTATGCTTGGGGAAATTTTTTAATGAAGGGCCAAATGAAGTTGTATGATGATTCATCTGAAAGAGAATCATCATACAAACGTATATCCTGAATGCAGTTTCATGGTGCATTGTTTATTTGCAGGGGGTGTTACATTGTATATTTGCTCGCGCGTTGCTAAAAGCAGCCACGATAAATTTTGGTAGCGGATGTATCTACGGTAAAATTTATAGCGAGATGTAAAAACCAGATATCCGATTTTTACGAAATTGGGCTACGCGATAGCAGGCTACACGCGCGAACTACGGTGCACAAGAGATGCAAATAACGCGCAAGAGGACGAATCTAATTAGTGCACCGTAATATGGATGTTTATCTGCTTGTTTTAATTAATGACGCGCCCGCATATTATTTTCCGCGCAGTTACGTTTCGGTCGCGGCTTTAGCATTCTGAAATAACGTTCGCTTTTATGTAGATCCGTAATAACGTACAAGCGTATCTGGATTAACTTTCCGAGTATTTCCCTTCATCGTGAATTCCATCTTCCTTTTATCAAAAAATATAATGCGAAATGTAATCCGTGAGATTGCATCAATCAGTTGTATGTCAATACACACATAAGAGATAGCGATGAAAATGTAACATTGGATATGAAAGGAGTATTATCTTTTCTTTTTTTTGTTTTTTCGTTCTTTCTCGCATGGATGCGGAAAATGTTTGCTTCTTCGTAAAAAGACGCTGTTCGTTTTCCGCCCATGAATTGTAGATTATTTTATTATCGCCACGTTGTGCATCATTTAGATTGCGCGATTTTCAATGCTATATATAGATGTACACACAACGGCTTACGCGGCACTTCCTTAGGATAAGCGTGCATTCCTGATCGCGCACATCTATCAATATTGGAAATATTATGCATTGAATGCAGCCGCCGCTGTCCAGAAAGGAGGAACGAAGAGAATGCACAATGGATAGCGCGTGAATTCCTGAGAAAATCGATGAAGGTACCTTTCAAAGCGATCGTCCGCAAATTACTTGAAGCTCATTGTGACTCGAAATTGATGAGGTCGTGGACGCGCGAACGCGAATACACGCACAGTAGCGTAACATACGTATACAGACAGACGTAGACACGATGAGGGAACGAGCGGAATACATATATATATATATAACGAGAACGACGATTGGCCCGACTTGTCGGAAAAAGTGCAACCGAGGAGGCTGACGAGCAGGAAGTTTGCGAGCATTAAGTTTTTGCGTCGTCGGGGCTAAATACGAAGAAAGTTGTTCCTCTCGTTTCAGCTCGTACCGACGAACGTGCGGTGTCTTATCGTCAATGAAGGGTTGTACGGTCGCCGGCGTATAACGATATGCCGTTAATAGGAGACGCGATATCTGATGGGAGGGAGTTTGTGTTAACTACGCTTGTGTAGTCGTGCCGCCGCGGAAATACCCGATAAAACCGGCCGAAACGAGAAATAATTAGTGCCCGTCCGTTTCTTAAATGAGCTAGGGAGGTCTTTCTAAACGCTTGGGTGCTGTTAGTGATGGTTAGTGGGGAAAGGGTGTCGAGAGAGAGAGAGAGAGAGAGAGAGAGAGAGAGAGAGAGAGAGAGAGAGAGAACCTTAATACGAGTTTTAACAACACCTAATAAAGTAATAAACTTAAGGAACGAAAAGCCGCTTGTATATCCCGACACAGCATTTATATATACGTTTAATTGACTGTCCTCTATGATGTAGGAATACAAGGTATTTCGCTCCGGAGATGCGCAGTCGATGACCAATCAGAAAATTAGCTCAAAATGTTATAAGCCAATATAGACATACTATTAGAAATTTACCATCAATAAGAAATTTATCCCAAAATTATATTTGACCGTAATTATGCGTAATGAAACACCTTGTATTCTTACATCATGTATGTTACCTTGTGTCTAAGCTTATTACAATACTTTATTAGTCATCTTCGAGACTCAACAAGAAGTAAGAGATTAACGAAAAATTGCTGTATTATTGTATATAAAGCATGCAGTATTTTATTTAAAATTTTTTTCAAGTAAGTTCTAATCGATTATTTTTTAAATTTGACTTGTGCAATTTTGACAATTCTCGGGCTGTTCTGTTACAAACTCAGACTTACCTACACGATTTTCATCTCTGATCAACAATTGTTATTGTAATTTTATATCACTCATTCTTAGGATTTGCTTTATTTTATCACTTGACCTGGTGATAGTTGTTTTTATTATAATTTTATCACACTATTGTCTAGATTCTGATATGGTCTTTTATCACCTCCGTATTTACACTGTTTGACATACATTTTTATTATACTTCGATTATTTGTTTGCAATATATTAATTTTAATTAACGCTATAAAGCTTTTTCAATTTAATTTTACAATATCAATACTTTTATTAGTATTATTCTTCTAATTATTGTTTATTGTTCATCTTGTTGGTAAAGAAAAAATATAGTAGAAAAACGTTTACCTCTTTAAATTATTTGCTATTAGACACTTGCTTAAATTTAATTTTCTTCATCTCTAATTTTTGCTCATCCCTAGCTATTGTTCTTATATTGCTTTGCAACCAGCTTTACGATCCTTTATGTTGCACAGTTTCTCTTCATATTTCACTTGAAATTTTCATTGCTATTTCATCAAGTACATTTCATATTAAATTTTATATTATAATATTCTTTAAATTTCATTTTTTTTAAAGAATTTTAACTTATCGAACTTTATTATAATATCTTTTATTAAGGACTTTCTATAAAATTGAATGTCAAATTAATTTTATTAACGCTTTGTCTGTCTATAAGCAGTAAATAACGTTAAAACGACGTTTAACAAAGAAATTTTACGATTACTTATTTTAGAATAATAGATACGAACATTAAAGCGAATACAGATGACAGATATAGCACGAGCGCATATATGTAGTAACATAGCGAAAGTTAACGTCAGCGATGTTAACCCTTTAAAGCATATGCCATATATCGTGCATACGGCTC
>NW_017296613.1:259627-263251 GCF_001594075.2 Trachymyrmex cornetzi | reverse complement strand
CCCCCCCCCCCCCCCCCCTCTCTCTCTCTCTCTCTCTCGATTTCATTTCCTCTAATTTTGAGAAGAGAAATGCCTGAAACTAACGTATTATATAATACGTTGTAAAAAGAGTGCGATTCTATTCCGACATAATATTTGCTAATATTTGTCAGTTTTAGAACTTTAACATTATTATTATGTAAAATGTAAGATTGAATACGTTAAAAATAACACTTATAAAATTACGTTATACTTGCAAATAGAAAGTAACGATTCGTTATGTTTTTCATTAATTAATCTTTTTAATAGTAAAATGAGATATTAGCTTTAAAATCACATATTATTTAATAATTACTATTTCTTTGTATTAATATTTTTATTTTTAATATATTTATCTTTATATATATATATATATATAAATTTAATTTGTAATTCACAAACGCAAATTTAATCGGAAATTTTTATTAAACCATGTTTTTAAATATTAATGTTATATTCCGATATTCACAGCCCGTACTAAAAATCTATAGTTCATGTTACGTACTAAAATCTATAGTTTATATATACTACTCAACAATATAAACTGGCAGTGACCATCGGAATGCATCTTAACGATAAGATATAAAATACAATATAAAGAACAAAATATTTTTCAATATTGAAATTTTTATTTAAAATAGAATATTTTTATTTAATCAAAGATAATGCGATCTATTGAATAGATCGCATTATTTTAATATAAAGATAATAGGGAATTAAAGTAAATATAAAATAAAGGATGAAATCGTTACCGTTATTAAAAATTAAAATGACCAATACCATTGCAGACAGAAGAAATTAACGATTGTTGTCGAAAAAAACAACGATAACGACGTACAAGTAATGCATTACTTCCTAACCTTAGTAAAAAAACGTATGCAGAAAGTAAAATGGAAAAATGTTCGATTCGTAGATATGTGATAAAAACGTATGACAAACACAAAAATAAATGTATAATAAAGATGCGGAAATAATATCGATGAATGCTAGTTTGTAAAATTGAGAGATATTATCTCTCTGAAAAATATAAAATTGCAAAATACTATTTATCGACCAAAAAGGCAGTACTTGACATCAGATATACATTGGCTATTACCTTTGATCATGAATCGAACAAGAGGTAACTAAAGGAGCTTGCGTTCATGATTGCGGTCTGATGCTGACAAACGACTGCAATTGCGGATTGCTGAAATGCAAGTGGCAGCACAAGCGAACGATACATGTGCGTATAACATCATGTTTGATCTGTGTTTCTCATCCGGGCACGTCCACTGCTTATGCGCTCAGAAGATACAAGGCAAACAACTGGGAACGTCGAAACGTGCCACTTCATTATCGTATTTGATCGCGTGAAGCCGACGTATCGGTAGATCAGCAAACGCTGCACTATATCTGAACAGAATTATGGCCATGTACGTGCGCAATCTTTATTTCGCAAGTTTCAAAATTTCAGCTTTATTTCACGAGTCTCGAAAATTGATTTTTATTTTCGCGCGAGTCTCGAAATTTGATCACGTCCACACCGACAAGATGTGTAATATCGATTTTAAACGGATATTTTAAAGGAAACAAATATTTCTATTTCTTGACAAAAAAATTTTTTTATCTAAAATTTTATTTATGGAACTTTTCTACAATTATTTGTCGTATTATTTTCAATAAATTTTATGGGAATTGTTATTTTGTTAATTACTATTTTATTTACTTTTCTTCTTGTTCTTTCTACAATGTCTTCTAAAAAGAATGTTCAGTAATTTAATTCCAATAAACTGTCGATGGTTTAGCAGCATCGCCTTTGCCTTGCTCGAAACTTTTAAAGAAGCGTAACTATTTTTATGAAAGAGACACTCTCTTTATCACCTTTTCGTTAACGCTAAATAAACGTGAATTAAAGGAAAAACTTTTGTATACAGATCTTATACATCTTTTGTGATCATCTTTTATATACTTAATATATAAATATATAGGAGAAAATTGTTTAATATGCAACAGTCACCTTCCTAAATTATATCTTATTATTTTTTTTCTTATTACTGAATATAAACGACATTTAATAGTAAAAAATAAATAAATAAAAGATAAAAATTCCATATTTCTTTATTTATAAATATTATATCTTACTTTGTATGTTACAAACATCTTAAAAAATTATATATTTTTGATGTAATTTTTAACCAATGTAGCTGATAATAATTCAACACGATTTTATTCCGCACGTTTATGTTTTTATAAAACTAAACTTATTGTAGAATATATATATTTTACAGTCATTTTATGTACACATCACAATTATTAAAAAAATTGAATTGATATTTATATAAAATTTATCACTTTAATGTGTTATCTTTTATTAAAATTATTTTTACAAAATTTCTTGAATCATACGATTTAACAACTATCATTTCTTTATTTATCATTTCGTAATTATTATTTATTTATCATATATTAATTATTTTATTTATTAAACACATTATTTATCATTTTATAGCTATGTAATTATTTATGGATTCATAAAACGGTAATTGAATCATAAATTTATCTAACCCATACACGACAAGCTATATATGAAGTGTATGATAACAATCAAGAAATTAAACATAAGTGCTTAAATCGTATTATTAATTGTATTGTCATATAGATTTTTTAAAAATACGTATAAATTTTTAATCATATTTTTACTATTAGGTGTTAAACTTAATTCCTGCCTCACGTTACTAGAGGGTGCTGGCTCCAACGCTGGCGAGTTTCGACGATGAAGTCATATGTCTTTTGTAGTTTAGAACATCGCTGAAAGTGATTCAATCCTCACAAGTTAGATTTCTCGACGCCAAAGAGATTTTCCAATCGATTGAAAATGAATCGCGATAAGCTGTTTTTCCGACATGTGCTGCTTCTTCACTACTTCGACCTCAAGAAAACCTCAGCTGAAGCGCATCGCTTATTATCCGAAGTGTATGGTGATGAAACTCCATCGGAAAGAACATGTAGAGTTTGGTTTGAACGCTTCCGAAACGGTGATTTTGGTGTGAGAGACAAGGAACGTCCAGGACAGTCGAAAAAATTTGAAGATGTCGAACTACAAGAATTGCTTGATGAGAATGCAGCTCGAACGCTTTTAGAGTTGTCGAAACAGTTAAATGTTACTCCAATGGCCGTCTCAAAACGCTTGCATGCCACGGGAAAGATCCACAAGGAAGGGAGACGGCTACCACATGAGTTTTCAGAAAGTGCCATTTCAAATCGTTTGACTATTGCGACTTCTTTGCTTGCCAGGCAAAGAAAAAAGAGTTTTTTGTGGCGCATCGTGACTGGCGATGAAAAATGGATTTATTTTGATAATCCCAAGCGGAAAAAATCATTGGTCGACCCCGGCCAACCATCCGCTTCAACACCGAAGAGGAATATTCACGGGCATAAGACTTAGCTTGCTGTGCGTTTGGTGGGACCAGGAAGGTGTGCTGTATTACGAGCTCTTGGGTCCAAACGATATTGTTACAGCTGATCGCTACAAACAGCAATTATACCGATTGAGTGACGAATTGATGCAAAAAAGATCATCCGTAGCCAACAATCGACGCAAAGTCATTTTGTTGCATGATAACGCTC
>NW_017296613.1:217705-259387 GCF_001594075.2 Trachymyrmex cornetzi | reverse complement strand
GAAAAAGTAGTAGAAAATGGAGGAAATTACTTTGATTAAGGTATTCATTCATCTTCCCTTCGAAACAAATTAATTTTGGAGACGAAAGAACGGCAGGAATTAAGTTTAACACCTAATATTTTTATTCGCAAATTTACTGTTTTTGATGGAAATACACTTTTAAAAATCGATAGGTATGATTTAGGAAATCGGTTGTTTAAATTACATCGTTTGCATTGCGTCATTAAAGAACTTATCATAAATTAATATGTTAACAAATATACAGTAGTAGACATTTTATATATTAAGCCATAATTTTCAATATTAATTTGCGTGCAAATTAGTACCTAATGAGAAATGTAACATACAATATTTTAAATAATATTTTGAAATGTTCCCTTTATATTATATTATACGTTAGACTCTACTTAATTTAATTGAATGTTTCACTTTCTTAGTAATTATATTACATCGTGTTATGTATACGATATAACATAACGTATTACAATAAGATAACATATTAAAGTGGAAAATATACCTACCCTCTCGCAAAAAAATAGACTTGTTATATTGGTTCATTTTTAGAAGATTAATATAATATGTTATAGGATTAATTTAGATATTTATATGTGTGTTCACTATTACACGTTCATTTTTCAATCATAAATCTTCCTAAATAAACCCGAATCCGATATCACTATAGAATTTCATATCGAATTAAATAAAAAAAACACCGTGATTGATATCGATTGATCAAGAGTATGCAGTTAGTCATTACAAGAGCTCTGTGAAAGGGATTTCGCATATTCGAGAGCACGTAGAGAAGCAGCGATCGTGATTCCAACGCGCGTGTATGAACAAAGAGCTAATCCGTCTCAACTATTCAGACAAAGGGAGTACGAGCCTGATATAGCATTGCCGCTCATGTCAGGATGTATGGTATTACGGATTATTATAGAGAGACGCGGAATCAATCAGGACGTGGACGACGTCACAATAAAAAGAAAAAAAAACCAAGACGGAAGAACCGATGATCCTAGAGATCGTAGTAGTATAACCATTCCTCTCGCTATGGACACATCGGTGATACTCAAACGAAGCGATTGTGCACTAAATCCTCTTTCACATCCGTCGTTCCCCTTTTGTTTTGCCATCACCTACCATCGCACATTATAAGCTTCCATGTCAATGTCGCGTGAACTCTCGCGATAGCGACGTCTCTAGTAGAAGCTTTCGTTCAGGAGTCGCATTAAAACTGATAATGAGTGCATTGTTGGGAATCTATGGATGTCGGCTTTCGTTGTTTTACAGGATCGTCGAGGTAATTTCTCGCGTTAAAAAATTTATGGCCGTTCCTCCCGAACGAAGGCGTGAGTGTTAACGCAGGACCGAGACGAAATGCATACAGCGAGATATTTTTAAAATACACATACGTAATGTACAAATAGAGCGTCCGTCGCGACATTGTCGTCGCAAAGTTCTTCGCGACTAAAATTGCTCATGTAAGAACTTGGACACCTTAGTCCATTTTTGATACGCAATACGTTTCAATTTAAGAATATACAGGACAAAGAAATTTATATTTGTTACCGTCATAATAATCAGAGACATCTCATTATTTCGCTTTTAAGTTTTAGATTTAATGTCAATGTACACTGACAAGTAAACCTACCTTTGTGTGACTCGCCGATTTCATTGAAACTTTGCACACTTGTAGAGTAGGCAAAAATAATAGATACGTATTTTTTTTTATCGGCAATGGTCAACATTAAAGGGGTGAAATCGACCCCCAAAGTTGAGGGTATTAGGGCATCGTCATGATGTTTCACATAAAAGTAATGTACCGATCAACACGAAACTATTACAAAATGTTTTTTATGTTAGATAGTAAAGTTTACATGTCCGACTTTCCATGCTCCCCTGTTGCGGGAGGTAAACCACCCTTCTCGTAAGGAATAATTGTTATGACGAATGGGTGACGAAAGTCTATTAACATTTTTATCTATAGTATTATTTATATCTGATCTACCTATCTAAAAACTAAAGCTAAAGCAGAACACTATTATTTTTTGGTGTTTTTTATTTTTTAATATTTTTTTTAATTGAAATTTTTTGAATTAAATTTTTTAATATCTTTTTTAACTCGTTTATTTTTTATATATATTTTTAATCGTTGAAATTATTGTTTATAATTTTCACAATAATGATATGCAAAAAAAATTCATTAATACATAAAGAGTTTGCACACCAAGCACACTTTATTATTGCTACATTATTGCATGACGCACATATAGTTTCACAATTTTTGAAACAATAATCTACGGGATTATCAAATTCAGGTGGTTTCTCTTGTAAATATCCGCTTTTGTACCACGAATATTTAAATAAATTTATAAACCGAGGAGAGGATAATTGGTTATGAATTAGTGATTGAATTTTAATAACATTGTTTCGCAAATGTAAGTTTACATCGTAGTTATATAAAAGAATTATATCAGAAAGTCGGACATGTAAACTTTACTATCTAACATAAAAAACATTTTGTAATAGTTTCGTGTTGATCGGTACATTACTTTTATGTGAAATATCATGACGATGCCCTAATACCCTCAACTTTGGGGGTCGATTTCACCCCTTCAATGTTGACCATTGCCGATAAAATCACACAAAGGTAGGTTTACTTGTGAGAGAAATGATTTGTTATAGAAATCAAGGGAAAACAAATGTGATACACAATCAATACTAGAAATTAAAAAATGCCTATTACAGTCGAAACTGGATATTCATTGCTTAAATAATTCAATCTTGAATTACTAATATATACTATATATGTACTTGCATATATACCATATTGTAGTCTTTTTCAAACTGCGCGCCGAATTATTTTTCCGGACTAAATAAACGCCATTAAAATTACTCTAGCAATCGCGAAATAAATTGACAAGCAATTAATTATTATTTAAACAACGAAGATCCAGCTTCGACCGTAATAGGCATTTTTAAGTTTCTAGTATTGATTGTGTTTCTCTCACATATACGGTCTAAAATAAAGATATTGTACAAATGTGATATTTGTTAAAAAAACGATCGATTAGTTACTATTGCAAATTAATTATTTCTCATTCGTTAATATAACAAATAATCAATAGTATCGCTTACACTGAGAAAAAAAGTTATTAACTTGACTAAATGCGTTTAGTTCGTAATGAGTATTTACTTCAAATATTTATATATTTAGATTAACAAAATATTGTAATTTAAAACATGTTATTTGTTTGAATTAACAAACATTTTGTTGAATTAACAAATATTTGCTTGACAGCCCGTGACCGTTACATTTAGTTAAATTAACTAATATTTTTTTGAAACAGCAACTTTTTTTCTCAGTGTACAAATAAAAGGCTCATATAGGGTAACTCCGGTATATACGCCGCACCTATCAAAAACTTAATTTATTAAGTATTATTTACTATGTTTAAAATAAACGAACTATATCAGTAAAAACTTTGTACTGTCTACTACTATGAAAAAAATATTAGAAATCCGAAATATTTAGTTTTCGTATTAAAAAATAAACTTTTTGAAATCTTGCATTTTTGCTATATATAGATAATGGGTGGGATATATGGCAAAAATGCAAGGGTTTCAACAAACTAAACAAAGAATACGAAAGCAAAGCACTTGTATTTTGCTCTACACAACATGCTTTACTATTCCACTACACGTATGTATCACGAAATAACCACTAAGTCTTTTACACGCCTTACAGTAATCATTTTATGTAGATTATAATTTATGACGATGCTACTTGTTACACACACAGTGACAAATCGATTCAACTCGCAATAATTTCATTAATATTAACAGTAAGAAGCTGAAAAATTATAACTCAATACTAATATAACATAAAGGCATGTAACAGAGTAGTTGCGAGAAAATGATCCCCACTCCTTCTATTTTTTCTGACTTCTGCGGCGTAAATCCCGGAGGTACCCTATATATTGTTACGCCCTTGCCGTGGGTCGCCAGTGGTCGTCGCTCGCGAAGGACCGAAGGCTGCGTTGCCCGGCAATAAGCCGCTCAGTTGATTAATAAGATCGGCAGACTTTGCGGTGGAGCTTTCGATGCGTACGGACGTGTTTTCCGCCCGCGAATTCTATTGACGTCCGCCTGTGTTTCTGTGTCTTGAGCTTGTTTCTGTGTTGTGAATAAAGAATTCCTTTTCGTAACTTTCCTGTCTCCATTCATTTCCGCGGCTTGGGAGTGCGTTCGCGAGCATGAATTCGCGAAGCGGGCGTAACAATATATATAAAAGTCATAGACGATCGCAGGGTCTCAAATCGTAAAAAATTGACCGATTCTAGTCAAGTATTCTCCCTATATTTGACTGTGATTGATCAGTTTCCTACGACTTAAGACTCCACGATTATCTGCGATTTCTATGTAAACGAGCCTAAAGTCCAAAAAATAGATTACATTCTATATAGTTTGCTACTGTTAGTAATTGGTTGGTATAGCAGCAATCACAACAAATCAAATTTGTTGTCATATATTTACCAGTCACTTGTTAAAGATACCGATGGCTTGTTGAATTAACAAAATCCTTTCTCTCAGTGTATTAAACGTTTCTTATTAACTAAAAGGTTTTCAAACAAATAAATTATTACAGTGGAAAAAAGTCCTGTTGCATTAATTGGAATTCCAGTAGATTCAACTACAAAAGTACAAATTAGATACTTATAATTAAATCTATAAAATGTTTTAGTCAATATAAGAAATTCAATTACAGAAAGAATCTTATTTTCGATCAAAGAAAATCTTGGTAATGTTCATATATGTATATATTTTTCACTTCTGTAAATTGTGCGTCGATTCAGCTTGTCGGACTTGAAACGCAATCATAAATTAAAGCTGGAAATAATTGTGGAAATATTTGTCGCAATAACCACATTGTTAAATTTATAACATTAAATTATATCCAATTTGAGTTATTTTTAATTATTTTTGTAGGTCGCCACTGTTCTTACTTAATATATCGTTAATTTAACTAAAACGATGAAGTTAAATAATTTATACTTGAAGAGAATTTATTAAATTCGGCTCAAATTTAATTTATCATTTATTAACAGTATATACGTTAATATAGACGTTATTTACTTTAGAACTAGAAATGAAATTACATTTTGATACTTATTAGAAATTAAAAATAACAAAATATTATTTAACTCAGGAATTTAGTTTACCATTGCTTCTTTGATATTTAAGAGTGCAGTTACTAGTGAGAAGACATCATGTTTCGAAGAGACGTGTATAAACAAGTAAAATTTAAATCGATAAAAATAAACGAAATAAGAGAAAGAATTCTATTTCTGATCAAAGTGATAGACTTTTTTTTAGCAATAAGTTCTTTGCAGTGCTTTACATATGCTTATTAATATTATTATTAAATTGACGATTAATGTAATTTGAGATGTTATTTCTATATAGCTTCAGTATATAATTGCGTTTCAAGTCCGACAAACTGAATTGGCGCGCAATTTATAAAAAAAATATATTTACAAAATTTGCATTATCAAGCATCAAGATCTGCTTTGATTGAAAATTGAGTTTTTTCTCTTATTTGATATTTATTTTTGTTAGTCTAAATTTTACTTATAAATTCAATTTTAATAACTGGACTTTTGATTCATATGCTCAGAATTCGTTTTATTTGTACTTCTTGTTGGTACAACTGGAACATTTTTCTTAGTATATAGTAAAATAAAAAAAATGAAAAAATGTCATTATAAAGGATATAATTATCGAAAAGTCGAAAAATATCAAAATCCTGTCTTTTACAGAAACAATATACCTAATATTATTATAATGTAAACGAAAAATAGATAAACGTTCAATAATATCTGGTCAATATTTTCACTATTTTTACTATTTGTAGCGTTAAAAATTCATTAATCGTCAATTTAATATTGATGTTAATAAGCATCTTGAAAACATTGCAAAACCCAAAAATTGTTAATAATATCACTTCGATCAAAAATAGAATGAATGTCTGTGAATGTGACATTACTTATTGCACGAAATAAGAAAATAGGTGTTATTATTTTATTGTCAAGGCTATCCTTTTCCTTCAAACGTAGTTGTGTAATTGCCAATCTCGTCGAGCACATTTTGCGTTTCAAGTGGAATGGCGTGTTAAGCGGTGGGGGGATAAACGGAATGTTTGCAGGAGAACCACAGGATGATAATCCGTTGATATTCTAGACCCTTCTCTCCCTATTTCGCCGCAAATTAAAACTCATTTCGTCCGCATCACGTTCCCATGGTATTCGCCGTAACGATGCGCTGTGCTAGGCGCATCGATCTATGGCGCGGATCTCGTGCAGCGTTCCCTTTGAATTATTTTTCCGCGGCGGGGCATGTCGTAATCCGACCTTAAAACACCGAAAGCACCGACGATAACTCGCCTGTCAAAGAACGCGCCCTCGCCAGCGTCCGACCCTCGAAACCACTTTCTTGCCGTTATTTCCTCCCGCACTTATCCTCCCGCTCGTTGGTTCAGCCCGCGTGCTTCAGGTATCTCGTCCGCTAAAAGTCCGCTCGCGACTCGCGGAGAACCTTTGTGGTCGCGCGCGCGCGCGTGCGCGCTCTTTCAAGATTTTTACCCGGCACCTGTACGACCTGTGGATGTCAAAGTGCTTGGTGAAATAAATGAGACGCCGGGCGGTAGGAGGTGGTGAACGCGTCTTGTTTAAAAATTCTCGCAGAAACGTACCGGGGCAAATGTATGCGGATTTTAAATCCGCTTATGCCTCGCGAGGTATTTCCTCCTTTTTACCAGGTTTTTCTCCGGTCTCGCGAGCCTCAACGTAGCTCGTTATGCGTACCGAGTTCTGGCAAACTTTTCAATGTCGTTTCCCAACTCCGTGCTCGCCACTTTCGCCTGAGAGTATGTAAAGTTTAAAAGAGACATCGCGCAGACGGGAGAACAAATCATATCCGATTATATAATTCTTTGTCGCATTTTCAAAAAATGGCTCGATATATTGAATTAGGAGTCGAATAGTCGGATTTCTTCTTCCGCCTGAGATGCGTCCCCTGACAATTTTGCAGTCTAACGCGCCAATAAACGACAGAACTTAATCTCCGTCGCTTGTGATAAATGATTTCACGCTTCCGAAAGTACACAACTTAAGGTCGTCGCAACCCGTGAGAAATTCGATGGCGGTGCACGTGTTTACGTTGTCAACATTATATAATCCTGACACCACTGGTGCATCACTTTGGACGCTTATTTCGCCCGAGTACTTCGCAAAAGAAGAATTTTTAAATATGAAAGTCTTTACAAAGGACGCTTTTCGGATATTTCGTATTATATTCCATAGCTATATCTATTTCATATATTTCAAAAGTATATTCAAAAGTATATACTATATGTGTAAGCAGATATTGACAAATTTACGGCGATATATTCGTGAAAAGCTTATCAAAATTAGTATTAAAATTATTAATAATCCGAAAGAACAAAAGGCACGATTATGTCGAAATATCTAATATAGCTGGATACAGATCTGAAAATAATTCTGTTGGATCCAAATAATTGCAAAATAATTGTATCCAAATGATTACAGAAAATTAATCGTCGACAACCTGAATTTTAATTCTTCCATTAACAATACACTGTTAGATATCAAAGTAGAGCAATGGTAAACCAATCCCTTTTTAAGTTAAATAATATTTGATTATTTTTAACTTTCATGTGCGCGTTAGAATGTAAATCAATCCGTTTCTGGATTGAATTGTATAGTTTCAAAATAAACATCCATATTAACGTATGTACTTAATAAATATAATAAACTCTGAGTCATATTTATAATAATACTATTAAATTAAAATTTAACTCGATCTCCACTGTTTTAGTTAAATTAACATATTGAGTAAGAGCAATAACAACCTAGAGAAATAATTAAAAATAATTTAAATGAAGTATAATTTGACAATAACAAATTTCACAGTGTAAAAGTTTTCGAGAAACAGCAATTTTTTTATTGTTCCGAATTATATAAAAATTTGAAAAAATTCTAGTATACTTGTCAAAGCTTTGACAACGACTTTTTTTTATCGTCATAAAAGTTGGATTGTATTTTTCTTGTTTTTTTACAGATTTAAATTAATCTATCAAAATTTACAATCAATGTATGGATAATAACTTTTAAGACTCCAATTGCTGATGAAGAGTTAAGCAAAAAAATTTTTTATTCTGATAATCAGCTTGAGCGCCCTATGTTATATTTTAATAGTTTAAATTATTTTTAGATCTATATTTAACTAAATTTTTAGATACTTCAGCAAAATCGTCCTCCTGTATATCTTATCAAAATGTTGCTTTTCACGAGAAAGAGAAGATGCTAAAACGTTGAGAAAAATAAATCGACACAGAATAATGAAGATTTATTGTGTGAAACATGCACTTGGTTTAAGAAATCGACCCAATGATCATTAATGATACAAAGCGCATCTTGTACTTACAAAGTAAACGTGTAACCTGCAGAATAGTATTAAAACTAGAGTGTTACGAGTGAGACTGGACTTGGCGCGCGACTGTTAACTTGGTGTCTGAATAAAATATGACGGAATTAGCCAATGTTAAGTACCCCTGGAGGTCTAACTGAAGTACATGTAATTTCCTTTGTAACAAGATTCCATTGGTTGAGAGACTTAATTAATATGGATACTGAAAGAAGTTCTGGTTGCCTCGACCGCCTCTAAGGCGAATACGAGAATGAATGTTCGCGAGCAAAGGTGTACGGTAATTTCCCCTCGTTATAATATTATCCCGCTGTGCATACAAACGTCCTTTGACTTGTCGTGCGCATTGCGCGGAACCAGGTGCAGGGGAGTTGAGTTTTACTGACGACGCTGTATTGGCGAACTGTTTTGCATTTATTCGCGACACAGCGTAATCGTGCTGGTTTAAAAGCTGGTCGATATCGCATGAGAATAATGCAGCGGTTTTAAAAAGACCGATTAAAAGTGCAATTACGGCACAGACCGCTTTTTCGTGTTACCATACGTGATATCGAATATTTCTAACGTCGCTTACGTCGCTAGATGATAGATCGGTTGAGAGAGAGGCGCGTAAGCAATTTAAAAAATTAATTTTTTTAAGATACGCACTTTTCCTTTTTTAATCTTCGCGCGTCGTGCGTGCGTGCGTGCGTGTGTGTGTGAACTGTGACACAGTGTCGCATTTTTACTGGCTGTCTTGTCAAACGACGGATTTTTCATTAACCTAGAATTAATATTTCTCCAGCGAAATTGTTGAAACGTTGATAGCTTTTAAATTGTGAGCTATTGGAAATAAAATGTTTCCTGCGAAGAGAGTTTCATGAAAATGCAAATATAACTTTATTCTTTGCGGAGAGAATTCCAAGAGTGGAATTTCCAAGTTTTACTTCACTAGTATCTTAATTGAAAGACTAATTACAAACGTTTAAATGTTGAAAATTGGATGTACAAGTTGATGACCTGTGCCTAGATACTTTTTGTTAATAAAAATTAAACTCTAAACTCATTAAAGAATTTAGCATAAAAGCTTTACGCATTTCTCGATTGTTTTAAGATCTTAAGATATTCTTATAACGCACGATTATCTTAAACTTGTTGCGTAGCCTTCAGAAACAGCAATGAATAGCAATAAATACATAAATACTGTTAGTCATGAATCATCACTGAATCACGTATGAATTGCATTCCAGTTCATCGCGCGAATATATCTTTGACCTAAATCTACTTCGTTACTCTTCTCGACGTACACCGAGCAAAAAGTTCCAGTTCGATCCCCACCTCAAAGTTCAAAGGGTATTGGAGCTGCGTATTGGAGAAACAGGCTTGCAAAAGGGTTCGAAGGTTCCTGCGGGCGGCACAAATGACGTCAAAAGCCGGATTGTTCTCCACCCGCGTTTGACTTTGACGCGATGAGTATGACATTATCTGTCGACGTAATGAGAAACGCGCGGGCCAGGCTCTAGATAGAGACGAAAACACATGGAGGCCTAGTTTAGGACAACCTGGTGTTGGTCCGTGTCTGGTGACGGAGTGCAGTGCCCTCCGGGTACATCGTCGTCGTCGTCGTCGTCGACATCGTCGGTCGTCGACGGTGCCGTCTCGCGCCGTCTCGCCCGAGGAGATATTCATAGAAGAGGGAACTTCAGGGAACTTACGGGCTATTCGTGGTTTCCCATAAATGCGCGGGAGATGAGATGACAAGGGGAGGAGAGAGGTGAGGACCGATGGAGGAAGCGTCGCAGTATTTTTAACTCGTAGCTCGCAAAAAGTCGGCATATTTATAGAAACGGTTAGCAGCCGGTGCACGGCACCACCGTACACTCTCTTCGTTTTGTCTACCAATGGCAACGGTAATGCTCTTACGTGTCGGTGTGCAAGGTGCGGACTGTTACGAGAGACGTAACACGTTACACCCTCCGGTAACGGCTTGGCGCTCTTATGGGTATTCATGGGACGTTCATACAGCGACTAAAACGTATATGAGGACGATTTCAGCGTATTATTTGCATAACGCGCAAGCGACGTATGTTTCCGATTATTACTGGATATTGCTGAAGAGAAGGAGCACATGGAAATTTTTATCGTAAAAGATGTACTTTTCTTAGGTTGTAACATACGTTTGTGATATGTGAAACTAATATCATCTCGGCAGATTTATCGAACCATTTTTAACTAGTCTACTTGATTGAGATTTCACACTTAAATATTAAAAGATCAAATCAACTCCTTGAGTTCAATAACATTTGGTTATTTTTATTTAATTTTCAAATCAAACTGTATTATTTTAGTACCGAACATGTGGTTAAAAAAAACAACTTATACATCTAATCAATCCATTTTTGTAGTTAATTTCCCTAGTTTTATATATAATAAACAAAGTTCATACTCTAATGTATATAATCATAATAAATTAAATTTGAGTTAAATCGGTCAACTCCATTGTTAGATTAACGACATAATGAGTACTCGAGTAGAATAATTCATTCGCGAGACATTGGTTAAACATTGGCATGTATTGGAAATATACATATTGGGCCAATAACGGTAATAAATTGCGTTACTAGAATAGTAGCAGTGACGATCTATAGGAATGACAAAAAATATTTCAAATTGGGTATAATTTGACATAAATTTAGGAATATATGATCGTAAAACAGCTTTAATAAAATCTTATATATGTATAATATAAATATTTATAGTTGTATTATATAGGATATGCATTTCTCAACCATTTCGCGTCTTCTTTCTTCATTTATTTAATTGCCGCTTTGAAAACATATTCTCTACGTATCTATCATGCATAGAAACTTGCAGAATTTCCGAGATATCCTCTCGACTGTACCGCGAAGCCTCAGAAGGTTCATTTACATTTTAGTTAACGCATAAACTTTGCATGAGAATCGAAACGGAGTTTGCGTGCTTCTATCAAATCAGTATGTCTCTTTCCATCTACAATCTTGCAAATACCAATCAGTCTAAATGCATCAAGGAATCAGAATATATTCATATGTATACAAATCAGATAATAATTAACAAATACTTCGGATATAAGAATATTCAATTCTATAATATGCATATTCTACTGTATTCGTATAAGTATGTACCTAGTATTAGAAGTTACACGATGCATTTTAAGTACAATATCGCTTCCATGATGGACAAAGAGAGTACGTTCACGATGGCGAGACGTGGTTAATGTACACCGAGGTCATTCAAGTCACGTATTATATTTTTTCGCATGAGTCCATTAGTCGAGGCGCAAGAAACCAAGGATAATTATTAAGGGGCATTTAGCTCTGGTTAATTGTCTTTATCGACGTAGCAGGCGGCCTTAATAACCGAAGGAATTTCTCTTTCTTTGGCGGCAGCCTGGAAGGCAGCCTCTTAGAAAATAAACAAGAAATTTGGCGTTATGTGTTCTGCTTCTCTTCTGCAACGTTCGCTGCATAGCCTGCACACTTTAGTACCACTTATGAACACTTAACGTAAGAAGCAACACGATATGACACGTGTATGTGCATGCACTCTAAAGTGGCATGAGATATCGTATATATGTATAAGAGGAAGGAAATATTGCTCGATTTATATATGCATATGGCTTACATCAAACATTGTGAGTAATAAAAAGGAAAAAATGTAAAATCGTGATATACGTCGTGATTGATGATTCGTGGATTAATTAAAAGATCAATTAAAGGTCAATTAAAGAATGTTAAGTTTATACATGGAAAGAACGTGTTTGCTGAAATATTAAAAAATTTAGTTAAATACAGATAAAAAAATATTTTTGATTCATTAAAATAATTATGCAGGAAACTCAAGTAATGAACAAGGCAAAAAATGCTAATAATTCAGCTTGAGCATTCTGCTCAATTATTATGATAATACAATATTATTCTTTCAGATCTATATATATATATATACATATATCTAGTTAAATTTTTAAATACCTCAGCAAACTGCTTTTCCATGCAAAAAATATTTTAAAACGAATTTCATTACGTACAAATTTATTTTCTTCCTACGCATATAATACTTTCGCCAACAAGATTGTCATACCGAGAAAACAAGTGAATTAAATTATCTTTTTGTTCACAAGAGCGATTATTTCTATGAAAATTTACCTTATTAGATTACTGTAATTTTTTTAAATCACTGTGTATTTGACGTGTAATGTTTACAAGTAATAATATAATACGTCCATTTGCAATGAGAATACGCAGACTACTAGATTTCTTCGGACCGATCAGCAATAACTGTAAATCGTGCAATTTCGCCAACGACGTATTCTTTCACCCAAATTACCCCGGCGTCTGTAGATCCTCCGGCGAATCGCACTCCGGAACATTAAAGACCGACGGCAGAGGGATCGTAAAAATCAATTTGCGCCAGCCACGTCGTTGAAGGTAATCAATTCGACAGATTCGACAATCTTATTTGCAGGATGCTGGTGGTGTGCGCGAAGGTAACGACATCGGCGCGCTTCGTTGAGCGCGCGCGGCCGCGGGTGCCGTACGTTCGCCAGAGTATTAAATTGGCTGATGATACCGCCGCTTCCGGTTACCGTGGTATTGCACCGGGTTTGCGCAATTTTAAATCTCAAGGTGTGGATCATCTCTTATTCCCTCAAGTCCCGAATTCAAGATCCGTCGCGTGGGACTTGCGGCGAGCGGCCATCTGGATCCATCCCTGCCTGCCAAATCAATTTCACCAAGTCCCATTAGCTATCGAGAGCGTGAGCGTGTGTAGGTGTTAGAATAGCGAGGGAAGTAGCGGTGGGTTGCGTGCGGGTGCTTTTCCCCGGAGTTCTCCTACCAACGACCCTCCGTGAATTTATTCGCACGAACGCCCGGCACGTCGCCGAGGAATTCCATTAATCGACGGCGCAGGCACTTCGAGGCGACCGAGCTACCGCTTTATAAATGGCGGTAACCATCGTTTAAGCTGGGATTTATAACCTAACCCGAACCTAAGCCCGGATGTATCGAGCTACGGCATATCTGGGGACGCGTTTCCATCGATATATCGATACGTTACCGATTTACGCCCTGTAAAAGCGCCAAGAAACTTTGCGATCATGAAAAGAGATTATTCGACTAATTGATATTTTTATAAATGCAAATTCGTTAAAAAAAAGAAATTTAAATTGTGCATTAAATTCAGAAATTTATTAGATTTTCTGTATCAAAAGATATTAACAAATAAAAAATACATTTTTATATTAATTTTAAAATTAAATCTTTCTATTGGATTTAATCTGCCTATCTATACATACTCTAACATAAATCTCTATGAAAATATTATACTTTTATACTTATATTCTTAAATTTATAACTTAATATATACACATACGTACATACATACATACATATATTTATAAGTATATTACAATAAATACATATATGTGTATAAATAAAATCGAGCACAAAAGTTCTGAAATTGGCAACACTATGCATTCTAAGACAGTAATTTAAATCACATATGTGATACGATAGAGACGCTAAGACACTAATTCTTTAATTGAAGCTTCGTCAGAGTTGTGATTCATAGTGTACCCGATAAATATACAAAAATTTGTAATTGAGCTTCAAATTATATTTATTCAAAATTTTCACATAAAAAAAAGTAATCATATATTCATTCAAAATTTTGGGTTTTTAAAAAATATTTAATTACAAAAAAAAACTATGAATATTTAACGAGTATTCATATTCATTCAAACAAAATATAAATTGAAAAAGAAAGCTCTAATAAGCAATCGTTACCCCTTGACTATATAACCGGCACTATGATGACTTTAAGTAAAAAAAATTAATTTTATTTGTTTCTGTCATTGTAATATTCAGATTTTATGAAGGACACTTAGAAATTTTGAAAAATAATATATATTTTAGAAAGCAATACATTTTTTATTTATAAATATCTATTTGATAAAGCGTCATACATATTCCAATATAATTCCGGTTACATCACAGTAACGTTATAAACATTTTATAAGATATCTTGGTCAGGTCCTTCATTATGGGCTGTGGCCATTTAATTCCGAGATATATTATTTATTCCCAATGAAAAAATGCCTTTTTGTTTAATCTATAGGTTAAACAAGGATGCATTTCGTATAGGATCGTATAGATCGCGAACTAATAAGCACACGGTGTAATCGTAGCCATTGATTTTATAGATTTGTTTTTTCTTGCAGGCTTGCAAGGTTTGTGCGGATAATATAGAGTAAAAGTAAATACGAAAAGAAAATATTCGTAATCATATTAAAAAAATATTCATTTAAATGGAATGAAAAAGTATTTATTCGTTTTTTGACGAATAAAAAACAAGTGTATTCGAATAAGTATTTTCATTCACTTTTTATTTATTTATTCGAATATTAGGTGTATTCACCGGACACACTATAGTGATTCATAATATATCTTCCATATGTATAAATTTATATAAATTTACATTAACATTATATTAGGTATATTTGCGACTAAAATTACAAGATATAAAAATATATGTTGAATTATAAAATAAAAATATAATTATGACGGTATAATTAATATGTAGAAGAATAATTGTTACTCGTATATAAAATAATTATAAATAATTAATTTTGCATATTAATAAAAACAATAAAAATAATTTACTCTATCTGTGGTCGCTTCGTCTTTGCACAGACTTTCTCCTTCTCTTCTCACATTGTTTCGTATTGCATTTTATATATTGTATAATAATACAATATGATACAATATAATACTCTCAAAAACGTTCATGTTAATTATGATCGTATATACTTGCATTATTAGAATAAAATCTCATTAAATATTTTATTTGTTACATTTCGATAAACAAACATTTTGTTTATATTTCGTTTTGTAAAATGATTAGTATCCTCTTAAATCGCGGATTAAGATAAGCGCGAATAAACGTGAATAGATAACTTATTATAATAGTTCAATGAATGTAAACGAATATAGGCGGTGTCATTTGTATTCATTGAAACATATCATTATTACTTTCATGAAAGTAATAACATTATATAGTTCCTTTCCAGTTTTCTAGAAAAATATTACAAGTTTTAAAGCTACTTACACATATGATATATAATATATATAAACTTATTTTATTGAAAAAATCTATTATTGAATTACAAAAAATAAAACAGGCTGTGTTTCAAGATAAACTCCACAGAATTTTTCAATTAAATTATGATTGCAAATATAGTAATATATAACAAATATTAAACACACTCTTGAGATTTATTTATTAAATTATACCATGTTTAAAGATTGATTTCAACTGACTGCGTGTCTTTCAGCAGAAGTGTGTTTATGAACATGGACTTAACTCTAATATTATAATGTATTTTCAGTTTAAAAAATTAAAAAATATATTTACACATATGTATATATATATACACACACACACACACACACATATATATATATATGTATTAAGCGTTATGTTTCGAACGTGAGACAATAGCAGATGAGTTACTTTGAAACACAGTCACGCGATCCGAATGCCGATCGCGAAACTTGATGGCTCAAGCTTACGCTATCTTCGTGATAGGATTGCTGCCAAAATCGATGAAAACGCTCGTGCAATCGCAGACACAGTGAAAACTTGTTGCACGCTCGATCATCATACATTGACGTTGGACGACGCGTGTTCGAAATTTAATCCTCGAACGGCTGGTGCACTCGCGTGATGGATATCGCGATTTCTGTGCACGAACGACACCCATGAAAATACTTCGGTTCCAAATGCGCGTTCCGTAATGCGCGCGATCACAATGGAGCCGGAATTTTATTCCAATATTTATGTAGGAAGCTGACAGTAATTCTATCGAGTTGCATACAGGAATATCGAAATTATTGCGCAAATCTAATTCTAGATAGTCGCAATACAAGGATTTAAGATTGCATTTTTTTACTTTTTATCACGCTGAACTCATTTTTTTTAGATCAATGCGACATAACTTTGATTAATTGCTCGATTGTAAGGAATAATTTAGCAAATCAATTATTGAAATCGTGGAACGATAAAAGTTAGTTTCAACATACATGAATGTATAATATGTCGAATGTATTATTAATAACATTATCTAAAATATTTTAAAGTCAACATGTGTGTTTTTCGTATTTATTAATAATTATTACAATTACATTATTTTACTTTTTGTAATTATAATTTATAATTATTTTATAAATTATATCATTTTATTGTAATTACTTATCATTTTATTACTTGTGTATAAACAAAAATTCTGTTGCAGCAAAAATAAATATTTGTAATTTTGATCTTGTTCAAGAATATATATTTGAAGTAATTAATAAAATTATTACGCCAGTAATTATTAATAACAATCAATTCTGCATGTTTGCGAGACAAAGTAATAATTTTAAATCCATGTTTTTCAATCATTTCTTCAGCCACTATTAACAGTATTGACTCAAATATTATTGAACATATACATAGAATATATAGCACAACTTTTTGTATTTCTAATATTTGATAATAACTTATCTTTTTTTATTAAAATAAAAAGTTGTTAACACAGGAAAGACAAGACGATAATACATTTGCTCATATTTCTTATGCAAAGATCTCACAAAATAACGTAGATTTCACTAAACTGATGCGTTACATTTTAAATCTCGTTAATTTCAAATCGCTCCTACTAAGCCGTCCTCGTTGCCATTTCATTCGCCAGTACATTTTTAACGAAGCTGGCTTACTACTTTTTTTCGCGATACTATCCGCTTAAGGCTCAGTATTTCCGTTAGAGCTTAATCAGTTTAAGCATAGGTTTTATCCACAAGCGGCCACAACCTGCTCTTTAAATTCAAAGGAAGCTTAACGTTTAAGCTTTCTCGGAAACACTAAGTCTAAATAATCCCTTCGTGATACAATATCAAAATTATTACTTTGATCAAATAAGCAGAATTGCATTACAATTGAATATCGCAATTTAAAAATTTGCATATAATATCATTTTTTAACTTTAAATCAAAATTTTATATTTCTCTTTTTTATCAATGAAACATTCAATAAGCTTAAACGGTTTACTCAAATTACCTATAATCCAATATCTTTATAATCATTACAATAATAAACTGATACTTGTACTTAATAAGAAAAAATCAAGTAAAAAAAATTTGTAAGGAACTCTATACTCTAGATAAAAAACTGAGACATTTTGATATATTGTTGTCTTTCGTTCTATTGAACGTTATCTTCGTGTTGAGCTAGGATTATTGGTTGCATAATTTAATGTGATACCGCGAACTTTTTAAATAAAAGTTACAGTACTTGTTTGCGTTTTTCTTTTAACGTACGTGCAATACTTTGTCAGTTTATACATTCTATCACGATTTTATATATTGTAATAAAACATTCTACCGAAGAATTGCTATTGCTGCTGTTATACGTCAATGTGCTACTACGTGTATTAAACATAACACAAAAATCTCTCTGCTACTATTGCAACAAAAATATAAAGCGCACAAAAATAAAAGTAAAGAGGAGGTAATGATGAATAACTTCTTTTTCCGGTCGAAGCTTGGAGTGGTTTTTTGTGTTTTCGAATGAGTGCAGCCATTACAATGTTCTGTCATGCATGTTACTAGGTTTTTTTTGTGACACGAATGAAAAAGTTGATCTGGATCACATGATGCGTAATACGTGTTTCAACGTGATTTTTGTTTCAATAGACGCACGTTGTAAGTAAGATCAAGAAGAAGTGTAGATATCAAGATACAAAATTACGACATACAAAATTACGCGTGACTTTGTCGGACGTCTAAGAAGAGAAGTGCGATATTCTCCAGGCCATTTTTCCGTTTATGTAAGTTATGCTCTGCAAGTCTAGACGTCGAGTCGCGCAGGTAATGCGCTGTTGCTATTCCATTCTCGCGAGATTTAATCCCGCCGAGCTCGGAAGCGTGGCGGAACTCTAAGAAAGAATCGAAGAAAGAAAAAAGAACAACATAAAGAAAGAAAGGGAAGAAAAAATATCACGGAAACCACGACGGGGCGATGTAAATACGGGAGGAAATTGCTGGTACTCTGGAAACGGTCGCTTTCCGATACGGATGAGAGACCGATGATGGAAATACGCGTGAGATGCCAATAGCGTTGCTTAACGGATAATTAAAAACTAACTTTATATCTATAATGAAACAACGACATGTGTGATGTGGACCGAAAATGGTACATTATCATATATGTATACACTGCATACACGCGCGCGCTTATACAGTGTCCCAAAATTCACAACTCAAAATAGATATCCGAAACATCAAGCTACAAGTTGTAGCTTGATTTCCAGTGTTCATTTACATAAAAATTAATACAAAATGGAAAATTTAATAAAAAATAACTTAAGTGATGTATTTTTGGCAACTCTCTTTTAATAAGAATAGACTGCACATTTCTATAAAGTAAACAATATAGGTTAGAAACGTGGTACGAATATAAAACAATATAATTAAAAAGGCATATAACCACGAACGTCTGATATAGATGACTTAAGAATATTATATTTGATATAGTACATTAAATAAACGTTACGGTCTTGAATCAGACCTTCTTCAGTATTAGTATAATTAAACGTGATACGAATATATTACAATATAATTTAAGTCTTAAAATTAGAGTCTTGCACTTATAAATACTTTAAGATATTACAAATATCCGTTAATACATTACTCGCGGATATTTTATTCCAATTCATTGATAGATGTGGTTTTTTTTCCCCATTTAAACGCAAATGTTCCATACAAGTCTGATTGTCTGACAGATCTTGATACGTGAACCACAATCAATAGGTAAGCAAATTTTCTCAATATATGTCCACACAAAAGTTCCAATTTCTGTGTCGAAGATGAGATAAACTGCAATCAGGAACGTGGAAAAACCATGTGATAATGATCAATGCTAAAAACGTTATATTCTGCGTCAATATAATCGTATATAGGTAAGTCAATATAACGTTTTAGCATTGATCATTATCACATGGTTTTTCCACGTTCCTGATTGCAGTTTATCTCATCTTCGACACAGAAATTGGAACTTTTGTGTGGACATATATTGAGAAAATTTGCTTACCTATTGATTGTGGTTCACGTATCAAGATCTGTGAGTATCACGTATCAACATCTGCGAGTAATGTATTAACGGATATTTGTAATATCTTAAAGTATTTATAAGTGTAAGACTCTAATTTTTAGACTTAAATTATATTGTAATATATTCGTATCACGTTTAATTATATTAATACTGAAGAAGGTCTGATTCATCAAGACCGAAACGTTTATTTAATGTACTATATCAAATATAATATTCTTAAGCCATCTATATCAGGCGTTCGTGGTTATATGCCTTTTTAATTATATTGTTTCTATAAAGTTGTCACTATCGATTTAATATAAGCTCTATAATATACTGAAGCGCGCTTTCCCTACACCGGACTATAGAAAACTGCGGTCCAACGGAGGAAAGAGAGGCAAACAAATATGTGGTTTTCTAACAATAGCATTAGCCAATCAGCGAATCCTAATAAGGAAAACAGTACAATTTTTGCATCAGAGTGTCATCGTCTTGCAGGAACTGGGATAGCCTCACTTTTCGATGACGGGCCAGATACATATTATAGAATTGATTTTAGAAAGAATGAAGTAGTTTAAATGATATTGTTCTTTCTCTCTCTTTCTCTCTCCTAAGTGTTAAGTTAAGGGGACATATGACCACCCTTTCGACTTAAAAAAAAAAGATAAAAAATTTTTTGCATATTTTAAATGCTTTATGTCTTAAGAATGTTATCCTAAAGTCATTTTTTAAAATTCGAAACAGTTTAGAAGTTACAGTACTTTGAACGGCGCGACGCACAGGCGTTTGTATGTCTTCCGCGCTGCGGCGCGCAGGTAGAAACCCGACTCCCCTTCTAAAATCACTTCTTTGTTACCGTAGAACTTATAAATAATTATAAATTTTATATTTTGTAAATATTATATAAATATTGCATACTGTCTGGGACAGTGTATATTATGTCTATGGATATAATAATATAATATATTTTTGGTTATAAACGGTCGTAAGCTGTTTTGGATGCTTATCAGTTGCATTGTAACGTTTTCTTTGAGTACGGTAAATTGTTGTTCACGACTAAAAGATCGAAAGGCTCCCGTGAAATTCATCGTAATAATATCGTAAACATGTGCAGCGTAAATAAAAATTTTCGGTCAATCGATGGAACAAAGAAGAAGAGTTTACTGCAAAAGCCACGAAAAAATTGGAAAATTGTTTTGACTTATCGGTACCCGACAATAGTGTCGATTATCAACTCTTGAATTGCACTACCGTATTTGATGAAATTTCACGGTTTGTAAAGTGTAAAAAATGTGATAGCGCTGTACAATTTTATACTCGAGGTCTTAAATTCGGGATAATGATAAATTGCGAACAATGCGAGCCAACTGCGGCTTATTTAGCAGTTGTTATTTTCAACGAGGGGGCATCTGCATTGTTGAAAGTAATGGCAACAATGGGATCACAATTGGGAGAAATGCAGCGCAATTCGCTTCATTCAGCAACATACGCCGTAGCAGCCAAGCCAACAATCGCGCTCAGCACGAGACTCGAGAGGCAAGAGTTTATCGCAGAATTACCAAAAGTAAAAAAGACGATAATATCACTGAGGAGGATTCATTTTATGAGCCTGGTATAGATGACTTTATGTAAGTTGAAAAAAATTAGTTTTATCATTGTGTAAATTTATTGCAAAATTTTAAATGCGTTTTTCCCAAAACTACATTTTCAAAATCGGTACCATGGATAATTCGAGCATGGATCAATCGGTTTACTTAATTTTTTTTTTTTAATGAAAGCTTATGAAATTCTCTAATCTTTATCGGGTGCTTTTTTCAATTTTTTATTTATTCTATTTTTTTAGAAAAAGAATTAAAATTTTTGCCGAAAATCGATTTCTTATGTTTATAAGTCTGTCATTTTGTGAAAAATAAAAAATTCAAAAATCGCATCCGATAGGGACTACAATTTATAATATACTTTAAAACCTTTTTTGAATGTTTTGTTTTAGATGAACCGGATCGGAGAAATTTCTGGCACCGCCAAACCGCTGCATGCCGTGAAGGGCCTAGGATGAGAGGTGGTAGGAGGCGGGATATTTCGTGAAACTTAAAATAAAAAATTTGTATTAATAGTAAAAAAATATGTATTTTCATTTAAAAAAGATTCGATCCTTGTAGCTTGTATATCCTTTCTAGAAAAAAATCATGAAGAAGGCATACTTTTTGAAGCCGAAAGAGTCATATGCCCCCGTAAAAAAAAAAAAGATGCTGGCTGATAAGAGTTGAAAAAAATTTGATGTTGATATATTTAATTCTTTCTAACAGAGCACAAATGCTAAGAACAGGGAATGTGCAGTCTGTGGGTGAAACATAATTACAGCCTGAGCGTTGAACCTCGCATAACTTCCGTATACTAACCTACTTAATAATTATGTAACATTTAACGTACCTATCAAAGCTTTACAGTTACCCCAAATCTCTTTGATTACTATCTAGCTGGTCGTTCCTCCAATATTAGTTTCCTTTGGAGGAAACTAACATAGCCCATCATACGAACGTAATAATCAGGAGCTAGCTGGTCTTTAATTCCATGCATAATACACGAACGAATGAACATGTCATTAGGCAAAGTTTGTGTAGCGCGGATGCAGTTTTGAGTGTTTATCGCCGTTTGTCGCGTGTAAATTAAAAGCTTGGTCGGCGCGCAGCGAGATGCCGGCGAGATCGCGTGCGTCCCCGCCGTTGCATTTCAGTTAACTGTAGTTAACCGCGTGAGTCGGCGAAAGTAGTAGTGCCAGCGAACAAAACGCCGTAATTAGAGCGATAATTGTAGGAGCGAGGGGATGCCGCGCGAGGGTCGTCAAGGTGACGGTGGCGCTGAGCGCCAGAAACGACGGCTGTAAGAGGGGTGCGAGAGAGGTCGGAATCAGCCCGGTACTGCTGGGGCAATCATGGTAATTACTCGCGAGCATGTTCATTACGGCGCGGTTGTATCCACACGAGGCGTGTCTAGGAGTGGCTAGATTTCGTTTCGAGCCATTGCTTCCTTTAGCCTATTTTGCTTCGCCATCGGTTCACGAAACGACTAATCGAGTGCATATACCATTCAAAATGACGACTCGGATATGTAAGACGCGACGATACGAGAATACAAAGATTACAAGGACGTTTAATCCAACGCGCAATATCTAAATGTACGTAAAACGCGTGCGTGGAAACGAAGTTAATTACTTCATTTATTCTTCTGGGTTTGCGCGGCGGGAGTCCTTGTATAATATGGTTTACATACAGGAAGGACGTTTCCCTAGATGCAATGTAATAAAATATGATATAATAGAGGTACACTCGTACCGTCGAATATGTAACGTTGTGCACATTAATGTAAATTCCATGTAAATACGATGCCATGGTCCAAGCCGTGTGCATTTGCGGCCGTTTCAATCTGGAATGCTGATGTTGTCAACAATTATGGGAGCGTGCATTATATATTTCAGTAAGTTTATATACGCAGATGTATGCATGTATGTATGCATATATATATATATATATATATATATATATGTACAAATTTTTGATAAATTAAAGGAGAGCCTTTTATGCAAACTGTCGCCACGACGAATGCTACGTCTCATCTCTCTCTCTCTCTCTGGGAGGCAATTTGTTGCATTAGGTTGCCAATTATCTGCGTCCACGTTGTGGACACGACTAATGCACTTCGCCGTGTACACGTTTGAGTAAATGTACCGTCCACAATCGCGTCTCAATTACAAGAGTAACGTAATTGCCGCGAAACGAGTTCACATTTGAACGACATTCCTTGCTGAGATGTTGTAGCGCCCTCCCGGTGCCATTCTATTAGTCTTTCATTCTAGCTCAGAGCTATTTGATTCTCGTTTTAATACAGGCAGCAGCACAACGACGCGACGGCGAATTGGATTTCTCTATGTCCCTTCTTCGCCGTGTTTTCTCGTATCTTCAAACACAACCCCATGTCTACATGTATAATATTGCCGGCACAAAGAACACGAAACCTTTGCCCCTATTTCATTCTGCGCAGAGGAAGCACCTCCTCCGTCTTTCCGCACATAACCCGCACGATGTGGCACAGTGTTTGCAGTCTTGTACAATTTTCAGATTTTCGAGCCGTTGTATATTATTTCGTTGTTACCTATAAGCTACGCCTTTTATATATCAAAAATTACGCGGTAGTCGAATTTCAAGACAACGCTTAAGCTCGTTGTGGTTTAGAAAATGCACGAAAGAAGAATAAAATACGTGAAATAAGAATAATTTTATTTTTCTTAATTTTAATGATATGTTCTGTGCATTTCTTTACAACATTTTTTCTAACTCTATTCAATTATAACAGCTTCTTTTATACAGAAATGTACATATTTCTTGATATTTTCTTCGAATAAAAATATTATTTTTTTTAATTTTACATAAAAATATGTTTTATGAATTTCTACAAAATATTTGTTCCAATTACGTTTAATTATTATGACTTTTTTGGGCTTTTTTGTACAAAATGCATAATCCTCGATTTCACTTTTAATAATAGATAGGATAATATTTGTCTAACTCATCCATGGTAATAACGAAAATCACATTTTTTTTGTTAAGTCATTTTTGAAGTAAGAGAGCAATATATTCTATGTATTTCTGTAGAATACTCGACTGCTCTAATTATATTAAATTATGATGACTTCTTTCGTGTGCTCTTTCCTATATTGTTTGCAATGCTGAATATGTAAATCTAAAGAAAGACAATTAATTCAACAGTGACATAAAAAAAAAGTTATTCTCGTTAATGCATTGTTATCATGTATCCTTTAATCTCAATCACAACATTGTACATTACGCATTCATTAACCCCACGTCCATTAGTTGATTAACTCTGCGATGCGGTCTCACAATGGAATTAAGTTTGAGATTATTAAACTGCTGTCGTCTCTTTCTACTGCCTCTACTCAAGCCATTAGAAATGTCAGTAAAAGTATTTAAATGCTGTTACATATGTATATTCTTATATTCTTCTTCGTCTTCATCAATATATACCTATATATATGTGTATAGTGAGAGCAGAAAATATTCGTATAAGGAAATTTTTTATAAAAAAGGTCTTATTTGTAAAAAATAAACATTAATTAACAATTTTATACAATAAACATATTCTGTTCTAACATAAACAAACGAGCTTCGCATGTACTCCTGATTTTAGAAGCTAAATTTCTCGACTGTACGAATACTTTTTGAGCATCCAAACAATAGAATTTTTATTTTCGCTTCTTTTTCTGATGATATATTTTCTATAATTAATACACATCTTTTTGGTATATATAATTTTAACACTCCGGACACATGGAAGGAGATCAAATAATCTTATTTTAATTATGTAACGATTTGCTGTAAAATATTAACATACTATCCAAAGTTTCAAGATGAGATTTAGCGATCGAATAGATAACACTACAGTTCTGGTGTAGTAACCTGCGAGTGACTCTATATCGAATGTTCGCGAAATCTAATATAGTAGTGAGATGATTGCTGATGAAGATTCCAAAGAGAATCGAAACGTTCAAGAATTCGAATAAAGTTGATTCCAACACATCACATGGATTGACAAATTTATTTTATTGAGAAATTATTACGCATCTCCGCTCACGTTGACTCTTGTTAGCCTGATTGTAGGTTATATTTGTGATTTTAAGAAATGAGAGTCTTATGTACACATATTTTATATATATATATATAATTTTAAGAAACATACAGTCTATTTTATTCTTTATGAATAAATTGTTAATTACCCAGCAAGAAATGAACGTCAATTAAACGTCGAATCGATGTCGAATTGGTGTTGAAATTATCATATCGATATCGATTCGACATCAATTTGATGACTCATTTTTTGCTGGGCAATATTTACTTTATAAAAATAAAGTTTTTTAAAAAAATATTTTCTCTGTACGAATACTTTTCGCACTCACTGTATATGTATATATATATATATGTGTATATATATAAAATATAATATACTATACATATCATTGCTGGAAATGCATAATTGTCTCTAACGTTTTACTCCGCTTACAATACCTGTTGAACAATCACCATTCTCATTATTTGCTTTAATAAGTCAAGGTAATGAATACGATATACGTTACGCGCCAGCTCGTTATCGTTAGCATTAGTGCCGCGTTACAAGAACAATATCATTACCGTTAATGGTTTATAGCATACGTTCCGCAATGTATAAGCCACGCGTACTTTTATTACAGTTTGAAATTAGTTTAGGCGTGTCGAGAGTATTATGCAGTACATTACGCGGCGTAGCGATATATATGTCCGCAATTATATACTAACTTCTATCGATGAAGCCTGTTCGGATTCGAAATAGTTTATAATGAGTATCCAACAAATTATTGATAGACGTTTGCTATTTTCTTTCGAGAGCGAAGAGTTGTCAGCATGCCAACAGCTTGCAAACGTATTCCGGAGATTGACGATTTTGAAAGATATCATAAGTAGCGATATGCATATGAAGGAGAGGAAACGTCCATCGTGCACAAGCAATCAGAATATGAAGGGGTCAACCGGAAGAAAAAATTATATCTGTAATTGAAGGATATGGCGCGCATCCTGCATACAATGTTGATTCGGTTATCGCAAAAATAAAATTTGATATCAACGATTAATTGGCAATATATTAAACGTATAACAATTTTATAAACCGCGCTGAATAATTATTGACTTTAAAACGCAAAAACTATTCAAATTATAACATTATTATATATCGTTTTTTTTTATATTAGTTTCAAAGAAAAGTATATTGATTTTTGATAGATTTATGTATTTTGCAATGATTGTTAAACTCTCTTACAAATCTTATATATGCATACTTTATAAAAAAATTATAGCTAGAAGGAACGAGAAAATCTCCCGAATGCAAATAGTATTGAATAATAGTGCAATAAAATTTCAATTGAACTTTGCAAAGAAAATCATGGCACAACGCACAATTGCAATCTCTACCGTGCCGTTGCAATTTGCATTTGTGTATTTTTGTTGTTCCGTGTTGCTTGTTGGATATTAATTCGTAGTTATCGACCGCTTCGTTACGAACTTGTAATTAATTTGCCGTTTTGCATGAAAATAGCGACGTTCCGTTTAGATTGCTGGACATGTTAACTCGTCGATCTTCTTTTTCATTCGACATACATTTTACAATCAATCGGCAAAAAAAAAACTTGAGTCTTTTCTGACAACGGGAAATGTTGGGGTATTTTTAAAAACTAGGCTGTCTATGGAATACGCAAATCGGATGAATCCGACGTCCGAACAAAACTCAGGCGCGAGCGCCTCGCAATTTCAAATATTGCTCTCGCTAATAGAAACTGCGCAGTGTCAATACCGAAATGTCCATTGTGTTATGCAAATAATCGCACTCAAGCGAACAGAGCGCGAGCGTAGAAATTCGAAGTTGAAACCGTTGACCCGTAGCGACGTGCATTTTGTGCAACGTGTAACATTCATATGAAGAGATATCATAGAGGATGTGTCAATTTGCCGTTTTTATTATCGATCATAAACATTGGTGTGCTCTTGTTAATTGTAAAATAAAGTTCACTCGTGAGAGGGTTATAGCAGGAGTTACATTCCATAATAATGCGCCATTGTCCATTCAGAAGCATTTTGTGTTACTTTAAATGACGAATATTATTGTAAGCGCTTCAGCCTTACAATAAAGCTCACGAGCGTTTCTAGTGCAAGGGGAAATTTATGTTCATCCCAATTAAAAGTTATCTAAAGCATCCTCGCAGATACTCTTCAGAACCGCTGAAGCGTACTGTCGTTTCTCAGTTCATGGAAACACAGACAGTGTAAATTTATTTAAATGCCGTTCGCGATAAGCGTTGTGGAAGCTGTTATGAATGGAATGTAATTTCCTGAAAAGCAGCGATGGGCTTACCATCTCCAGGCGCAACTGTTACATTTTCATCCGGTACCTTTTCAACGATTTCTTAATTGTCAAGTCTGATCGATTCAATCATTGAGAGCTTAACGTTCCCGAAATTTAGAGACGATAGCTAATATAATAAAAAAGACTACACACGGAGAGAATTTTTTCTTAGAGTTTACCTTGAAAATATGATAGTCGTGGGACAACATTGTATTTCGAAGAATTTTAATGTAAATCTCTCTCATTTATTAATAAAATTACAATAAAGTATAAAATAAGTTTGATTAATTTTACTGAAGTGAATGATGAAAATCTTTAGACCATATTTTCAGGATAAATTTTAAAAGAAAATTCTCTCCGTGTACATGTATATAAAAGAACTGTATAATTATTTTATCGAATCACGTCAGTTCATGTATGAAATAAACGAAATAAGGAAGTCTCAGTGGGGAATTGAAAAAGCTTACATCGAATAGTCAGAAAGTTCAAGTTCTAAACCTGACTGGGATAATATTTTCCGCAATCCGCAATAAATTCTTTACAGTGTTTTAAACATCATTATCCATATAGCACAAGTTATTCCAACAACATTATAGCAATTGCAAGCATTATAGCAGTTGCAGCAATGTTGCTGCAAATTTCTGTGTTGTATAGATATTAATTCTCACGATATATACGATGATTTTCCGGTCCTTTATTACACACTACGTGTCGTTCATGTCGCGGGAAAAAAATATACCAAAATTATTAAGTGATTCCTACATATATTTTTACAATATAGTAGTAATAAGGCTCAATAAATTAAAAAAAAAAAAATGAAAAAAAAAGGGCTACGAGCCTAAGAGTTAGTCGTTGGAAATAGAAATTTTAAAAAATCACAGTATAAATATGTTATTTAGTCAGAATATAAAACTTTAATGTGCCGGCAATAAACAATATAACACAAACAAACGTTTCGATCCCTGTTGGATCATTATCAATGTTAAATACACAAAAATAGAACGGTGAAAATATTACAAAGTTAAAATATATACAAAATTACAATTCGCTCTCAATCGCAAGCAAAAATATGATAAAACTCACAGTAGTTAATATAATAAAATTCGCTCAGTATGAGTTGGAAGTTATGTGAACGTTGTAATAAGTAAAATATATTTTTACATCTTTAGAAAGTATTTGTAAAGTATTTATAAAGGTGTGTATTAAAAAAAAAGGAGAAGGTAGAGATCATTTAGAGCTGTATATAGTTTTGATTCAATCTGAGAATCCGATTTAAGCTAAGTTTAATTAATCTAACGTTTCTCTAAACGTTTCTCAAAATACAATTAAATAAATTCAAGTGATTCAAACTTTAGTTTAAACCTAGTTTACTTAAAATAAGAATCAATCGCGTATTGATCTACGACTATGAATACATATCTCCAGTATTTCAAGGAAGAAAAAGGACACAAATGATAGTACCTAATCATGTGTGTGTGTGTGTGTGTGTGTACTATAGGATTAAATTGACAATCAATTTAATTTGTGATATTATTATTTTAGATTCCATTAATGATTGCGTTTTAAGTTCAACAGTAATCGACGCGCAATTTATGTAACAAGAGAATATATTTAAAATTTACATAGAAATATTATTAGACACCAAGATCCAATCATACTTGGCGCTTCTTTATTTATTTGATTGATTCATACAGCGGTCTAGTTTAACTTATTATCGTTCAACTAATTATTACCAAGGAAGTGTAGACCGTTACATAAAACGCGAGACTCGAGACCATGCCATGAGTTTTATTGCCGTTACTTTTGCATTTACCGAGGTCACGAATTGTAAAACATAACTCACGAACAGTTGTGGATCTGATATATTGAGAACCGCTGTGAGTACGCATTCGTTTTAGCAGCAATCTCATCGGTCAAGGTAGAAACGCTGACGATGCCGTCGCACGCACCCGGGGGATGCTGGCTCGTAAAATGCAAGCTCCTGTGTACGTTCGTATGTGTTCACATACACACCCATGTACGAGCATCTGTCACATCGAGCAATGCACATGGATACAACCGTGAAGTTACTTCCCGGGGACACAAAGGTCCTGAGAGAAAAAAATCCATCTCGGTAGGATAGACGAGCCGAGGTCAGCCAAAGCTTACGACTTCGGGAACTCGCTGGCAGTTTTCCAAAGCTTCTTCGGCCAATCGACCGGTTTGATAGCCTGCAAAACACACGGGACGAGCCTTCCGATATATTCACTGAAGCTGTGGGAACTCGAAACGTCGCGCCTAAATCAGCGCGATAGATCAGAATCAACGAACGTGTAATTATTGTAGACGCTATGTCATCAATACTGCGGACAACGTTTATGAAATTCGTTTCTCCTTTTTGAAGCAACGAAACGTATGCATTTGTAAATTCGAGGACATGTCAAACGTGTATTTAATATTAAAACGCAATTTGAATTTAGTTCTATGCAAATGCATCGATATCAATTCTTTGACGTGTAAATATTTATTCGAACTTTTACCAAAAATTTAAAAAAAAATTCGTAGCATATAGTATATATAATATAATATGTATGCGCGATATGTATGCAAAATGCAACAACGTACTTCTCGACGCGTTTTGTGTAGCCTATTGATGTATTTGTGATCATTGTACACAAAAGCGTTATTCATTCTCAATCTTTTGTTCTAAATATTTCGTTGAACCGTATTTGATGTATCAATTAGATATAAAAGTTAGATAAAAATATGAAACAAGGCAAACCTAACTTAATCCAAGAAACGACAGATGTATCTCAGATAATGTACAATATCGCTTTGCGATATTGCGCATTACATAAAATGTATAATTCGCTGTGCATCTGTTTTTCCATTACATGCACGAATGACGTTTCGCATACACCTATATGCACGCGGAACACTTTATTCGTCGGGTGCAGTTACCCTCATAATTATTGCAAATCTAATTGGAACTAAATTTTAATGCGGATTCATCAACACGATTTCCCGTTCGGGCGTGGCTCACATCGGGCGATAATTCATGCCGAAAATCGATCTCCGGAGGTTGGAGGTATATCGGAGATGCGGATTAACAGAGCAATCTAGCTGCCAAATTACACGACGTGAAGATCCGGATCTAGGTGCAGATCGGTATGACCTGGGACAATCACGTCGTACGATTTCTCACGTACGATTTCCACACACAGGTAGTCGTGGGAATCCTTACCTGGCTGCGCCAGGTCTGATTGTACCCGACTATCCCGTGGTTGCCTTTTCCGCGGGCTACTTCCCCCCGTTGCGCCGCGCCGCGCCGTTTGATTAACACAGCCGAGAGTGTGGACGGCGTGGTTTCGGCATGCTGCACGTGACATTACGGGTATACCATCCATTATTCTCTCCTCTCTTCACCCTTCACTTCGTGATTCCCTCAGTGTCGCGCTTAAATAGATTCACGCGCTCCCGCGCTCAGCTCCGCCCTACTCTCGTCGTCGAGCCTCCTCTCTCTCATATGTATTTCCTTCCGCGCTACTAAATCATCATCAAGTTGGCGTAGCTAGTGCGATAGTGTTACTTAGCATGCTGCTTGCGATCTCAAGTTGTACCGCGTGTCGAGTTATTGGATTTCCAATTATTCAGGCATTCGAGTGGTGAAAACTCGCGATATGTGCATCGAGCGACGTTATCTCGGTACTCGCGCGAATTTACCACAACACCTTGCATTAAACTTCCCACGTGGTGATGTACCTTGTTAGTTAGCTCCGTTCTCAGTTTTTAGGAAAAACTCTTCCGTACTTGCGGCGTGTAACAACAGAACTGTTTTCGCTCGGAAAACTTTGTAACAAGAAGAGTAAACAGCTCAATGATCTTGATATTCAATATATCAGAATTTTGGGGAGAATATAATCATTATTTATTTATTAACGCGATATTAATTAACACCCTGAGAGAAAAGTGTTTGGTATTTGGGACTACAATTGCGTGATAGAATCATGGTTAGGAGTTCCATTTTTATAATTATTCTGCTTCAATGTTAGTAATAATAATTGTATATATATTTTACCGAAAGAATATATACTGCTATAATGTTAGTATAACAATAATTATACTTGTAGTTGTATCAAAAAATATATAATTGAAAATGATTATAAATTACAGTTAAATTAGTAATTATAACTATTATATTTTTTCTCTCAGGGTATAATCATTATTTAGCCAAGTGATATTCATTAATTTAATGAGACTAACGATTTTTCCGCGCGACATACAATTCCACGTTTTTAAGAATGTATATCCAGAATCAAGATATTCCACTTGTCAGTCCATTCGAATAGATGAGGGCTATCCTTTGTATATAGTTACTTGTTATATCATTTATCTGGCCACTCTTCGCCAATGTCACATAGGTGTGGGGATAATGACACAAACGGAGAGGATAAAGGGAAAAAAGATAAGAAGCGACTCGAAAAATAACCAAGTATCCGCGAGGAGCAGAGAAAGTAAACGACTCTTGGCGCTTGCGGCGGCGCTCTTTTGATTTTGATGGATCGCCCTTTTCTCATGACGTTCTCCCCGGCTTTCTTCCTTCCTTCGGCACTTCCTTCCTTCCTTTATCCCTCGTTGGTGTAAAGTAAATACTTGGCCTGACGGTGATGGACGCGAAATCGTTAAAGCGTTAGATTCTTAAATCTTGAATTGAACTATGAAATATGAAAAAGCTCTTTTGATTCACATCAAACATCAAGTTATACATTTTTATTTTCCATTTTCGACCATTCCTCATGTTTAATATAATTTGCACGTAATATTAATTACAGACTTGAAACAACTACGCAAGAAATAATTGCGGATTGCCAGTGTCTCGACAGATACTTTTAGATACGCGTCGCCATTTTTTAAATCCATAATTAAGTAGGTATACGAAAAACATATTTAATCGAATTTTCAGAACATTAAGGATATGTTATTTTATCCTTGTGAAAATATTTGACAGAGTTGTTGAATAATTGCATTCCATGCAAATACAAATTAATCGACTATCATTAACCGGATCAACACAAACCTATAATGAGCCAATGACATGTTTCATCATCAGGATGAAGGACATCAAAGAAGAATAGAATTGATTTAAATGGTATGATAATTGTGTGGAAAATGGCTTTAACAATTATTTAAATAAGTAAATTATCGGTAAAATGACATGTAATGTATCGTGTACGTACGATAAATGTGAAATGTAGACTGTCATATAAATTTGATTAAGTTTTAAAAGCTGTCTCATTTGCAAACAGATAATTCATGTACCTATTAATCTCGTTTTTACTTTTAAATATTTAATTATTACATTTTATTTTTACAAAATTTTTGATTGTTAGAATTATGAGATTTAATACCTTTTTTTTCTTCAAGTTACTCTCCAAATTATCAGAAACTTACGAATTTTTTACACTAGGAAAATGAAGACACAAAACCACTATTGCAATTTAATTATTTTCTAAAGTACATATTTCCAATTAAAGTCATGTTTCATGTATATCCATAACATCAAAATGAAATTTGCAGTGTTGAATGTCGATATAGCAATAATAGCCTGTGGCTTAGATCTCATATGTAATATTGTTTAGCCTCAAGTAAATACGCAGCCTATTAACTAGTCGGCATAGTCAGGTCTAATTTGTTACATAACCACTCAGCTCCACCCAACATTTAATCGAATGGACAACCGAGTCAGCTGTCGCGAATTAATTTGCCTTGCAAGTGTCAAGAACAGACCGACAGCTATCGTCATTTTGACTCGATTTATTGGAAGTATTTATTTGAATTATTCTTCAGATTCTTTTCACGAGTCTATTTTATTTCAAATGATTGTGATAAATAATTCGGATTAATTAATATAATTGTATCACATAAAAATGTAAAATATCTATATAAAGTATATCATATAATGGTCAGGACATAAAAAAAAAAACACGAAAATACTTCAAATATAATACTCTTCAATTTGTACGTTTCTTGACGTGTATTGCTCTAGAAGGAATTTGAGAAGGAGCACATTCATAGAGGCATTGTCTCTTCGTCGCTATTACGTCGCACAGAATTCTAATAATCTCGTTGGTTGTTCCGCTTAACAAATGAACAGAGTTGTTCTCATTATCTTCAGCAGCACAGTTTCGAGAAAATCACTTCCACGCAATTTCGTAACAATCCGAGCTGCGGTATTCAGCAGCGAGCTCTCAGTATTGCTTTAATGACATTCTTTGGCATGGAGAACTGCTCGTGAGAATTGTTGGAGATGTGGATTGGATGAGAGCGATTTCGAAAAGTAATGAATGATCATGCGTTGACAAAAGACAGATAAGGAAAGAGACTGAGAGAGAGAGAGAGAGAGAGAGAGAGAATACTACTTTAAAGGGTTGTTGAGGCATTCTACAGTGACCACAAATATTACGGTCCAACCAGCAGATCCGCCCTTGTGAAAGTGCAAGTCGAATTTGTGGCTGGGATTTGCTCGTCAGATTGCAGCTCTCGTGTCGGGTAGGCTGCGCGAATACCGCAAAACAGACATTCTGTACATTCCGAAACTGTAATATTGCACTTGTCCGAAGGATTTTGTCCTTTAGAATTAATTATAGCGAAAGAGAGAGACGGATGTACATCTACGAATATTCGAGACAACTGTTGAGAAGTTTTACAACTTTCAATATTAATTTAGACATTGAGATTATAGTGGATTTTGAAATACTCTCCAATGGCTTCGTCTATACTTTTAAATATGAATTGTTGAAAATGCATTTTTAACAGCTTGCTATAAAAGCATTAAAAGAATAGAATCAATCTGTTTTAATATAAGCAGCATGCATTGTTCTATATGTGCATTATATGTAGGTATATAAGATAACTTTTTTAAATTTATTTCAAAATACGTAATTATTTTTGCAAAACACGTTTGATAGAAAAGCAACTGATGCGCAAATTTTTGGCATTAAAACGATACGCAAGGGTTATTATTCTCAGAGTGTGCTTGTATATGTGAATGTACTAAAAATATCATTCCAAAGTAATTAAGCTCTGAGTTGTTGCATTAATTAAAGTCACGGATTATACGTAGGATAATATCATGTTTATGTGTGTATATCGTAAAAATCCTTTGCAAGATTTTAATTGCACTAAAATTGCGCCGTGCTACGAGCACCGCAGTTTCACTGCTGAATGAGGATTAAATAACAACGACTAAAATATAAATGGCCATCGTTGCTTTATAATATTATGATTTATCTAATATCTGACATTTATAAGGCGAAATTACTATTATTACTTTTAGACCTCGAGACGTATAATTAAAGCGCGGAGATTTTAATTTATGAAAAAACATATATATGGTCTCTTGATTGTGCATTACATTTTTCATGTCACCAATGCGGTGATCAGTTTTTCGTAAATTCACACACAAATCTAGTGACACAGTTTTAATGCACAAGACATATAGTATTTTCAATGCATATCATACGTATATAACAGCTTTCAGCGATAATAGATAAACGATTGTAAGTCTGCGAAAACGTATTTGCTAGAAAATAGTGATTAAACGCGAACCAACTCGACGAAAGCGTGATACTGCTATCTCTTCGAAACCCGAAAATCGATCGGATATAGCATTCGTGCGTGTACATATTGCGAATATGAAGTCAATTGTGAGATTGAAGGATAGAAATGTTTTATTGGTTCGCATATCATATCTCATGATATCCGTTAAAAATTTAAAAAATTTGAAGCTGTGGAGATTATTGCATAAGAGAAGTCTTGAATCGTATTTGTAGAATATCTTAACAAAAATTCGAGTATACTCACATACATTTTTAAGTGCGATCTCTTGTGCCAAGTAAGAATATATTATCAGAATAAATGAATGATTTTAGACTTTAATATAAATTTTCGTAGCTACTGATTGATATTTCTTAATATTTCGTTTAAAATAGGAAAAAAATGTATAGTAGACATTCCTTCATCCTGTAGCGATATTCATAAAAATTCTTCGAGTTCTTGTCCATAAAATTCGAAACTTTTAAGTGGTTCTCGTCAAAAACCACTATAGGACAGATTATCAAAGTTACGACGCATCCTACCACTCACCCAATTTTTACGCTACACGATGCTTATAAGACCACGTGGAGATTGATAAAAAGTTGGACAGAAGCTATAGCGTAAACTTTACTTTGGACAAAAATATTTTAATTAAAAATTTCTCGTATATTTTTGTACTCTTTCTACCGCAAAATAAAATGCGTCAAGTAATCAATAAATAGGAGAAATGAAATCAGTGATGTAGCATAGGATATAAGAAAAATTTCTCACTTTGTCTCTCTGTTTTACGTTTCAATGGGTTTAATCATATTTTACGCTTATGCTATATATTATAAAGTTTTACAAGTCGTATAGTAAAAATGTCATCAACTTTGCGCGTAGCAACTTGAAGACTAGCTAAAGCTCCTAACTTGCGCGTGATGCAGCTGCGTAGTTTCTTTGTAAGTAGATTACCGAAGTGCAAGTATACAGAGTATACACACAATCCTCTAATGCAAACTTCGTGAAATGTGATATATATTTTAATAAAATTACATTCTTGGTTTTTTTCAACTGCGTCTCATTTGATTATACTTATTTCTTGCTTTGATTTTTTATTTTTATTATTTTCTTTTTAGATTTTTATTTGTGATAAAATGTATATGGGTCCTTGGGACTAACTAAAGCTTTTGTTATTAATTTCATTTTCTGCAAGAATTTTTCAAATTCAATTCTTAATTTATAACATAAGAATGTTTGAGATGCACAAATAAAATATTATTGATAGAATTTATTGCTTCTAAATCTTGTAGATACAAGTACGGGGAATACAATTTTTTTTTCAGAAAACACTTTTTTTAATTATTATATGCTTCAATTACAGGTTAAATTCAGCAAATTTAAAATTTGACAAAAATCAAATTTGTCAGTAGAAATTCAATGTTTTTCTTATAAAACGAGAAAAAGAATCAGTTTACAGTATCGAAAATTAATAATCAACTCACCTTTGCATATAAGCCGCAAGGTGAAGTTCGTTTGCAGAGTCAAGCCAAGCCAAGCCAAGCCAAGCCAAGTCAAGTCACGATGATCCACGCTGATACGATCCTTGATTTCTCCCTCGCACTTTGGCACTTTGTAAGTCACACACGCACATGCACGCCAAGACAAATCGTACCTCGACGTGCCATCACTCTGTTTCCCCTATGTCGACGATTATTCCATTTGGTCGGTACGATCACATCGGACTACCGCGCGTTGCATCATGTCGCCTCCTCCCCAGAAACAGAGACGATTTTTAACGAGCTGCAGACGAGAAACTGTCTCGACGACACTCAAGGACGGGAAACACTCATCGGACGAGGCTGTCGGGCTGCGGTTTACGCTTCCGGTTTATGGCGCCGTCCCGAATGTGTGCATTTCCGTCAATGTGGATTAAGGGACACGTCGTTGTGTTGTCGCACGAGATTGTCATTGTACGCACCAGTCGTCGTCACGCCCATCGTGACAGGTACTCACTCCGGATACATCTGTTGTTCAAGAGAGTCCACGTGATAAGCGTCCTGGAGTATCTTCTGGTGTCCCTGGTGGCCGCACTGTGGTGGTCTTATTCGCAGAAATTGGAGTATCGAGCTGGTTCGACTTTCGCTCCGATTTCCGCGCATTTAGCCACGCTACGAACGAAACTAACGGATCGAATATGTCGACGTGGTACATTTACTGTTATTTATGGTGGATAGCGGAGAGTAATGAAGAACGTACAGCACAGATCGTTTCAGCAATATTGTAGCAACATTGCAACGTTCCAGCGATATTACATTGGAAATGTTGCAGCTATATTGCTGCAAATTTCTGTCCTGTATGAGAGGAAATGAGGACTTATTAATTTGAAATGCTCTTTTCGCAAATAACTCATGTAAACCATCAAATGAGCACTGTGCCCATGGTGTTAATTGCTATCGGGTGCTAATTGAAATTTGCCCTAGATATGATCATTTCCGCGAAGATATAAACAATCGCGCGTGAAAAGTACGGTTTTTGTCGATGGTGAATTTTACGAAAGTTTTACAATTAAAATGACTAAGATCTCAGTTTTACAAACGAAAATAAACAATTCTTTAATGTTACATGACAGACAATTTTATACAAATAATTGATTTTCTTTTATTGATAATAAGGTCAACATATTTCATCAGACTTTGTATATACGTAGCTACACCCGTCGTGTATTTTACGAAGAGAACGAAAAGAATAATTGTATAGAGGAAACTTAAGCATAACGAGCAATGATACGAAAAATTGTGATATTCTAGCTCGAGTCTAGTGTACCTCGCGTCAACGAAACTTTTGAAGAAACGTTTTAACTTCCGTTAAAAAAATTAAGCTTTTTACAGCGACGACATGCAATTGCTCTTGCCTTGACATACAATATTAGTCGTACAAGAGAACCGCTTTCGTTTCTCCCTTCTTTCTATGCTTCGGGAGTGTAATCATCGGGACGTCGACGAAAAAGCGTCACGATCCAGCGTGAAAACGAGCAGCTCTTGTGAGAAAGAGAAAGAGAGGCGGTAAGAGAAAAAGAGAGAACTCGAGAGAGTCCCGAGAACGAAAGAAAACAGGTAGGAAAAGAGCGAACCATTAGTTTGCATAGGTTGCCTTGTAGCCGCATCACTCGTGCCCCGCACGGGAGAATTTTCGGCGCGGCAAGCGAGAGTTTCGTGTACTCTGTTAATTGCTGGTCGCTAATTGAAGTTGGTGCGATGCACGGGACCGGGCTGCGCATACATCGGCCCGGACTTTTCGGACTTTGCGCATTCTCGCGTCTACGGAAGCTGGCCGCGCGTCGGAAACAGTCGGCGTTATCATACGGCCGCGGTAGCTACAATATATATGGTACGCGCCGCGTACATATGGCCGGGGCCACTTCGTTACGCGATTGTGCTGCGGCAAACTAACGCGCATTTACACGAGGTGCACATACGGAGACGCGCCCGACTAAACTGCGAGAGGACTCGTCAGGGACCCTCTCGTTACTCCGATCGCGTAGATCGCGCTCACCAACTTTCACAAGTTATTCTCATCAACGTTCGCGTGTTTCGTGATCGAATACTTGCCATTAAACATGTATACATGCATGTTTAATTTTTCGATTCTGGAAGCACATCGTAATTAATGCCATTAATTAAAAGCGTGTAAACGTATTTATAGAGTTTTTCTTCTTTTATGTAGATGAATTTTGGATATATTTTAAGAACGTTTATTTTAAAATATGCAAAGAGGTTTGAAAAAGTCTTTCAGTAAAAGATGACATTAATTTTATTTAACAAACTCTCAGCATAATATTAACGATCAAGTCCATCTTTTCTTAATGTTAATTCCGAATATAAGTAAAATACAATCTATTTTTAACAAAATTTAGATTAAAGTGAATACAATTATGATTGCCACTGAAATCATCACAATATGATAACTCTGAAGTTTAAGAGGAGAGTTTAATTCTACCGATTGGATATTCGCGAATATCGCATTTGTATTGTGGTGGATTATACCAAATTCATATGTATATATTGGCAGAGGGAAGGAAATTCATCAACGCCTCTTTGCACGATGTATAGTTGAATGGTATGATTGTACAGTACAAACTTAGCTATGGTATGCGATTGCTCAGCGCAAGTATATCGGGTCTATTCATGGATCTATAGAATCGTAGAGTCGGTGCCCAATGAATTCTACTTACTTTAATTTCAAGTCTTTGTCGATCGAGTGCTTGTGCTTGAAAACGAAATTGTTTAATATCAAATGGTACGCTATTGAAAGGAAATGCATGCTACGTTGCACTTATTATTATGCAATGTCTAAAAGGGGAAAGTAAACAGTTAATACTTGTACTGATAAAACTTTGTAAAAAGAGATCATTTAATCTTCAGTGCCGAGATTGCTTCTGAACTTTTTCGATTTTAGATTTTAAAATATTTTGATTCAAAGATTTCTCATTTCAGATAGCTTCTTATTACTGTGTGTATCCTTTAACCTTTCCCATTGCACTATTTATGACGTGTTTTGTTTCAAGAAAGCATGGAGCAAAATGAATTATCACAAAAAATAGATTATATTAACACATTTCATAACAATCTATTAAAATATGGGTAATATTAACTAATATTCCTTAATTTATATAATTTATGTATATCAATCTAAGTATATATATAAATACACTTATGGATAATATTAAGAAAGATATAACAAATATAATACTACGCATGCATGTTTACATATATGTGTATGTTCACACTTTTCCATTACTTGATATTCGTATACTCATAACACGCTCGATACTCAATAAAATCTATCGGTACTCAGTTATCCTCGGTATTAATGCGAGGCAAAATAATGCACTTCCGGCGATCGACGATCCGATCGAAACTATAAAACCGCGCTCGAGAGGCGGCCGTCTGCATACTTCGCCGCTCTTTTACGACTTCATTAAGGTGCCGTTACGAGGCTAGATACTACCGAGCGAACAAAGTGTGTACTTATATAGCGCCCTTACGATAAACCGCGTCGATTTATGAACATCGCGCGCGGTTTAACGGCCGTTACTAATAATTTTTCGCTTTGGGATACGCCACTGTAATTTTATAAAGTCGATACGGCGGACTACTTTAAGAGTGAAATTTTAATTTGTTATATACATGACGCTATATCAAGCACAAGAGAAGTTGGAACGATTTTACGAAGTGCGTTACAAATATCAGCAAAAATGTGTATTTCTTCAGCCTATATAGTAGGTATATGGTTAACAGATACTATTATTTAATATTTCCACACTGGAATGAATCCAGTTATTGTATCAATGAATTAATTAAGTCGGACATTGATTGATAACGATCATCCATTGGACCAAAAATGAACAAAATTTTTTTCAGTGCATGAAAATTAAAACAATATGTACGTTATATAAATTTAATTTAAATACATATTTATTTTATCTTTATTTTCACTTGTAAAGGAAGACGATAAATAATATATCGTATATAAACGTGGCAATGTAAATTTTAATTTGCTCACTAACACGTGTACTTACGTATTGTCAAAAGTATCATTTTGCAATTTAAAAAATATATTGTAAATTGAAATTTGCAGGCTAATGATTGTTGATTTACTATAATATTTTACACAATATTCATTAGATACTAATAAAAAAAATAACGTTACTCAATTCGCATTAAATTTATGGTCTCATCAATACCTTGTTTAAGAGGATTAAGGTTACTGTAATAACAATGTCCTTAATCACTTTAACGTAGGTTCAAGTTTAACTATGTCGTTGTGGTGCGTGATGCTTTCCCGGAGAAAGGTAAGCGTCAGTACGTTTACAATGTAAACAATGTACATAAATGTTTATGATATAGGTACGTGAATTTGATAACGATGAAGGACTTTGTGGTAATGAGGGTAAAACGTATGAAAATATTGATATTAAACTGAAGGAGGAAGATCAGAAACCATTTCGCTTCATTTTCAAACATCCACTTTCACGATATTCGATCTTCCGATAAATTGATTCATGCGATATGTATAATTGCAGACATGACCGCGAGGAACGTTTAATGAAGTTACGTAAATCATTACATGATAATCAAGAACCATTAAAAACGTGGACAGTTAAGAGGAAAAGTTGTGAGAAACCCTGATTATCGATTAAGTCTGAGAGTAGCAGCGAATGACGATTGTTAAATAAAAATCTTTCACACGGAATAATGCAACCATCGCGAGCATTTTACATATCAAAGTATAAAAAATTTTTTGCATGTATTGAAAAAGCAAAATCTCGGCAGATATCGGTCGGAATACGCCAAAGTTTAATGCTGACAAAAGCGATATTTCTCGTTGAACCAGATATGCATTTCGACGCTTCGTTTAAAAATGTAGCTCGCTGGGATTCTGCGTATCATCATGTAAGTCCTCTTTTTTTTGCGGGCCTATATTTTTTCCCTTCTTTTATTTTTACAACGATACACGAAGATCGTCAGCCGTGCG
>NW_017296613.1:199798-217618 GCF_001594075.2 Trachymyrmex cornetzi | reverse complement strand
GGGCGGCGGAATATTTGAATGGTATTTAACCGGTGAGCCTCGGTCGGATTTTACGAATGTCAGGGCTGATTATAAAGTTCTGTGCCGTTCTAATTTCGGAACTTCCTCTCGCCAGACGCAGGATCTGTTGCAAGTTTATCGCGAGGTTTTACACGCGTTCACGCGCGAGTCGCCGTAATTGGAGTCAATGCGATACGGGATGTCATTATCGCATGTCAGTTGGCTCGCGCTTTAATTTTTCACGTTATCGGCGCGATTAACGCGTGACGTAAACACGATATATACCGGTAATATATGTATATAATCCCGTTGTTGTGTATTATCTGTGATTGCATCGAAACGCGTAATACCCTCGAAATCCGGATATGTTAAAGTCATCTCGCAATCGAGATGAAATTATAGGCTATAACGCGTACACACACATATTATACACGCATATAGCATGATACACACCTACACACACACACACACACACACACACACACATACATACACAAAGCTACACAAATTGTAAACAGTCGTCGTTCATTCATGGAACTTTGAATACTTCATGAGGCGCGCGATTTGATTAAGGCTATTTTGACGAGACGTTCTTACAGCGGGTTTCATGTATATCTCTCCTAACTACACTTGCCAACAATCTGCCGTACATATAGTGCTACCCTAATCGAACTTTCGACTGTCAGAAACATTATACACGTGCTGTCAGATGCATGTTTTGTGAAGCACGTATATGCAATTTGAATGTAAGTTTAAACGTCGTTGGTATATAATGTTAATTCAATTAGCATAAATTGTTAATAATGAATATAATATTTCTTTTCAATCCCCTATGTTTACGAGTATGTGACACGTTGTGCCCCCGATATTAACTCGATCCAGCCCAGTTCTCTCTTTTCGTGTAACTTTTTATACTCGGAGAAATCTAGTCACATCTTGTACTTTATCTCCCTTCAAGATAAACTCCACCTCTCTACGCGCGTCTCGCTGCACTATCCAATTCCATTAAAACTTATGGTAAAAGAATTTTAAGTGCTCTTGCACGTTTAAACTTTAATGATGCATGACGCAAACAAGATGCTTCGTTTGCATATAACAAATTTACAATTGTATCACGGTTGGACTTTTTGCAGGAATTTCAACAGAAAGAATGCGCCAAGATGTAACCGCAGTGGAGGACTCTTATTTGCGAGGGGAAAAAAAAAAAAAAAGAACGGACGTTCTATCGGGTAATCAGAACACGAAGTCGTGAGCTCTGTGTCTCTCTCTTTTTCTCTCTCCCCTTTTTCCGTCCGCCGACTTCGATTTTGCGCAAGTGGAAACAGACGTCGCTGTTCAGCCGCGAATAATTCCGCCCCATCGTTGCGTTATTCGCGCGCTCGTCTCAACGAGTGAGAGATCCATGTTGCGCGTCCATCCCTCGCCTTCTCATCGCACTGTGTAGATAATTCTCATTCAGGAACTCACATAGAAATTTATCCCGCCGGAACGGTGCGCTTCAACGAAGCGCGCTGCATCCTGCCGAAGTCGGAGCAAATGCAGCAGTCGTGATGCAGACGACCACCGAATTGCGCGTCGCGTACACGTTTATATGGACGCACGCACGCACGCACGCACGAGAATCCCGTCGTAACACTGCCGCGTGTGGCGTACGTTTATTTCCGTCGACGGAAACGTGACACCCGCTGCACCGTTCGGGAGCTGTGGGACCCGTCGCTCCCATTCAAGAGTCGCCGGCGGACTGCGAGCTCGCCTCGCACCGTGTCGAGATATGGGAGTGGTGGAAGCGTGGGAGACGCGGGACCGAGGGGGATGTAGACTGCGTTCGGCGAGTGGGAGAGAACGACCGTGAGTACAAGGGATGAAGGTAGAGAGAGAGAGAGAGAGAGAGAGAGAGGGAGGAGAAGTGCGACGATGTGCGAGAGCGGAGAGAGGGATGCAGTTACGGGGAAGACGTGGACCAAACGAAGAGCGAGCGAAAGCATCGCGTTCAGGAATGAGAGAAAGAGAAAGGTCGCGCGAGAAGCGACGAATGAAGAAAGAACGAAAGCGACGAAGAAACGCGAATGCCCCAAGTACCTGGACGACGAGGAGAAAAAAGAAGGATGGAACCCGTGAGCAAGAGAGGGATGACGAGAACGACTGCGGGAGTGACAAAGTTGGCGCATGTGATACTCCTTCCTTTCTCTCTTCCGAGAGAGAGAGAGAGAGAGAGAGAGAGAGAGAGAGAGAGAGACCTTCTCTTTACTTTTCTCCCTTTCTCTATCCAACCCTTCTCCACGCTTTCTCTATCCCTTTACCTCCATTTCTCTTGCGTTTCATTCTTCTCGCTCGTATCTGACAGTTTGCACCCTCCGTTTCCTGCACCTTACACACGCCATTTTTTCCTCTACCAGCTCGCTCTTTAGACACATTTCGCGATCTTTTCTCGGGCGTCCTCGCTAGCCTCGGCCCATCCTTCTTACTTAACGCGCTTCTTCAACAGCAACATGCTCGGGCGCGCATAGACCGCGTAAACGCAAAAGGATTATTTGCACCACAGAACATCACGATTATCGCCGGAAGACGTCTTCTGAAACAAGTTCGTGTTTCCTTTGATTGCAGAACGCGTGCTACAAAATTTCATGTAGAAATTGCATATAAATAGATTCATATACGAGTATACATATTAACACAGTATATTAAAAAAAATATATACATTTAATTTTAGAAAAGATTGAAAAAGTTTTTTCTCTTGTGCTCTCTTCAACATCCATGAGTGATCTGTTTGGCTCGATATCGTTTCACGTCCTAAATATAATTTATTGCATCATTTTCACTCATGATTTATCACAGGGGATGCTTTATTTTTAGAAAATTGTATTTATTATTAAAAATAATGTTTTCCAATACCCTTCTTGAAATTTTAATAAATTTGCAAATATAGAAGATTATTATACATCAAAATTAGTCTAGATAGGGTCTTTATAAGCATCTTTATCCGCTGCAGAATATCATTCTGTGTTTATCTAACTACTACATTTTGTAACAGAATTTCCATAGAAATGATGTGAATGTAACGAGCTGCATTCCTGCAGTCGTACTATGTAACTACTGCGGATGTTTCAAATCGTGAGTGGACAAATTGTATACCTCTGAGTGTACCAGAATTAAGGGTATTATCTTCACTCGTAGAATAAGCATGCAAGTAAATAACTAGTGATAGATAATTATTTCATACATCGCATATGCGATCATTTCCGTATTTTGCATGTACGCTGCATATAAAGCATATATAATATAATTATATTACTATATGTTTAAAATATCATGTAATTACATTTTTAATACTATTGTAAATTGTGATAAAATATTTCGCTGATTCTAATAATTATTCATTAATACAATTTCATTATTCTAACATTCCCTTTATTCAGATTAACAAATGTATAAAATGAGGCTCGAAAGAATCTATCAGTAAAAAATAATAAAAAAGCCCATCAGAGCCTACATCAGCTGTTCGGATGCACAGAAAACACTTTATTTTCGTGCGAATGTAACAAAATCAATATATACGTTTCAACCCTTCCATTTGGGTCCTCTTATCAATATAACATATAAATTTAATTTACATAATTAACGCAAATTTCAAAATGGTGATTTAGCTCGTTCTTCTTTATCCAAATGTCAAATTAGATAAAATAAAACCGGAGTTTTATCTCATTCGTGGATGAAGAAGAACGAGCTAAATTGTCGGGAATCACCATTTTGGAATTTGGGTTAATTATGTAAATTAAATTTATATGTTATATTGATAAGGTTCCAAATGGAAGGGTTGAAACGTATATATTGATTTTGTTACATTCACACGAAAATAAAGTGTTTTCTGTGCATCCGAACAGCTGATGTAGGCTCTGATGGGTTTTTTTATTATTTTTTACTGATTTATTCAGATTGTTTTACAATGTTAGCTTCTAGCATATCTATCGTGAAAAGTTATATTTGAAACTGATATTAAACAAATTTTCTTTTTTATTTAATATTGGCTGAAGAATTTTTTGATAAGAAAAATAAATGTTTATTTTTAATGTTTAATCGAAGATAAATTGAGATAAAAATCGTTTCTAGGATAAAAAAACAAATTTGAACGGTTAGATATTTTGAAGATTCGGATGCTTTTCATGTCAGAATGAAGGACATTTGCATACAGAATTTGTTTTTATATAATTCATCGTATTATGTTATTGTCATATATGTATATACAGTCTATATGTATACAATTATATTTAACTTATTCGACTTATACACAATACAGTTTCTAATAACTACCCAATAGCCTCGAGGACTTTGCGATTCGTGAATAGAATATCTCCAGGAACAAAGAGTTGTGATAACAAGAAATCAATTATTATTGTATGTATATATATATATATATATAACATACATAATATATTTATAACATATATGTATATTATATACATATATGTACATTATATATATTGTTTCCAACATCGATGATCCATTGTTAACAAAATTAAGAAAAATTTCTATAAAATTGTCATCGATTCGTTTTGCCAAAACTTCCGCGGGTTAAAATTAAAGATATAAAAGACATTAAAAAATATCTAAGATAATAAAAGACAAAAAATTTAAACACATAATGGACAATTTTGTACAAGAAGATTAGTTAAAAAATATTTGGGATAAAAATGAAAAGCGCAGAGAAAATTTACAAGTCTCATATAATTTTTAGATGAGGACCTCAATTTATTTTCGCAGTTTATTTCCGCAGTTCGTAAAGACGATCATGAATGCGCAATCATGAAACGACGTATACCTAAGTAATATCTCATAAAATTCGATATCGCAGATTGAGTTTTCCACTCAACATGCTAGCTCGGCTCGACTTATGGGGGTAGTTCAAAGTGAGCTAGGGGATGAGCGGTATTATGAGAAAGCTTTTAAAGGACTTGGTAAGTTTGGTTTCAAGGTGAAAAGCAACGTACTACATAATGCGCAGGAAAAATAACTATTATGGTATAAGATTATGCTAATTAATATCTTTTAATTACTGAAATACCAGAAAGAAAAATAAAACAAATTGTTTTTAAGCTTGAAATACAATTTCTCGATAGAAACTTTACTTTTTTTTAGAAATATTTCATTTATATTATTACAGTTCTGTAATAATTAATTATTGTTACTTTTGCATATTTATTAATTTATATAATGTAGAAAGTACAATCATTATCATTAAATTCCATTCATTTGCATAATTTAATTTATAAGCATGTTGATAAAATTTTGTTTTATAGCGCTAACAGTCTATATCATAAAAATGATAGATTGTTAGCGTTATAAACGTTAATTTTAACTTTCCTAACGCAGCTATTGTATTTACATGCCATTAATGCATATACACAGTTATTATACATATATTTCATGTTGTTGCATTTTGAACTTTTATTTGAAACAAACCTGCTCGCAGATGTTTTCATTAAATGTAGCTTTATAAATTTCCTTCTCAAGGACATTGATCTTGATGAAAATGATAATTGAAATTTTATAGATCGCTAACTTAGATCAGATTCTATTTCTGCTGAATTTGCTCGAAACTGCACGTTATTGTTTAATATTGTTCTTAGCAAGATCTCCACTTCAAAACTTTAATTTCTTTAGTCCATTGTTATTATTCGCTTTACCCATCCCTATTAGCTTTAATAACATAAAGATAAATGAAATTATAAAAACATAAATTAGACAAGTATAAAAAGAGAAAAAATGTTTTAATCGAATAATAAAATGAATTTACTTAAATGAATAAAAACAGATTTGGAACTCCATTATTCTGTAGCTAACTTAGATACTTGGGTAATTGTATATATAATTCTATTTATTAAGTAACAAAAATATGTAAAATATATTAATATATTTTTAAATGTTTTAATATGTTAAATAAAATATATGTAGAACAATTCGATTTGACAATTATAAATGGTAAAAGGACTAAAATTCGATTTAATAAACAAATAAGAGAAAGAACGTATTCCTCATTACGCAATACTGCAGACATTACACTATAAGGATTTCCTCTAAATTACATATCTTTTCGGTTTGTGATTCCGGTATTACATTCTTTATTATGGACATACTTTGTTTGAGATGGTATGTATTCCATATTCGTTGTAGCATTATTATTCCAAAAACGTTCCAGGCATATCGAAGTATATTTGTCCTTCGTTTCAACCGCAGTTGATAGAAAAATCCGACATGGCCTTCGGTAGACTTTTGACTGTCAGCTCACTTTTCTCAATACGCAAAGGTTTCTTCACATTGGGACAAATGAGGTAGAAGCTTTTAGAAAGCTCTGCAAGATAGACATCTTCTGGCATACGGAACATATCCAGAAAGATTCGTCTACCATAAGTTAATGTCTCAATGATTATCTAAGATATCAAAAGAACTTTTGACTGTTTAAGGCGTTATAAAAGTGTAGCACACAAATCGAAAAAAATAATTTATTTTTCAACGCTGTATACAATTTTTATTAAAGCATTGATAATTCAATTGTTATTATTCTAATATTAAATTTTACAGATATATATTGTGTGTATTTTTCATTCCCTATTCTGCATATAATACTTATTTTATGTAAATAAATAACTACAGAATTTTTAGAAATAATCATAATGTTTTTGATATTGTATTTGTATTTGTTTAAAAGTTGATATATGAAAACATATTGGAATATAATTAATTAACCCTTACCGTACAAGTATGGGTCACTATAGTGACCGAGCGATTCCTGTTTGTGCAAGTTTCGTTGAGTCTTTCGGTAATTATAAATTATACTACAATTTATTATTTTCCAAAATGAAGTTCCAGGGAGGAACCCGTTTGCCTACAAATTGATTGCTTACAGCACCTTTTGCCTACAAATCGATTGCCTACATGTGTTATTGCCTACAGCTCGATTGCCTACATGCACTTTTGCGCGCAAATAAAAATTTTAGAAACGGAGTTTCTTTTGTCTACATGTATTATTGCCTACAAGTATTATTACCTACAACTCGAATGTCTACATGCACTTTTGCGCACAAATAAAAATTTTAGAAACGGAATTACTTTTGCCTACATTCTATTATTACCTAATATATTATTGCCTACAGCTCGACTGCCTACATACATTATTGCCTACAGCTCACAATCTTCCACGCAAAGTGAGAGCTACCTCACACCAACAAATGGTTTGGTTAGGGTTAGATTTTTTTGGAAAAATATTCCAAGCGGACACTGTCTACGCTGACACCCCACTGTTCACATGACAGATTTCCTAAAAATATAAATTATTTTCTTACTTAACTTTAATTTTATATTTGTGCGCCAAAGTGTTTGTAAGCAATCGAGCTGTAGACAAAAGTAACTCTGCTTCTAAAAATTTTATTTATGCGTAAAAGTGCATGTAGGCAATAGAGCTGTAGGCAATAATACATGTAGGCAAAAGTAACTCTGTTTCTAAAATTTTTATTTGTGTGCAAAAGTGTATGTAGGCAATCGATCTGTAGGCAATAATACTTGTAGGCAATGATACATGTAGGCAAAAGTAACTCCGTTTCTAAAATTTTTATTTGTGCGCAAAAGTGCAAGTAGGCAATCGAGCTGTAGGGAATAATACATGTAGGCAATCGATTTGTAGGCAAATGAGATGTAGGCAAAAGGTGTTGTAGGCAATCAATTTATAGGCAAAAGGAGCCCTCTCGAAGTTCCGATATTTATTCTAGAAAGTTGAAAGTATGTTAGTGAATTTTTAGAGATTTTTTTTAATCATTCTAAATAGGTAAAAAAAAAACGGACGGATCTAGTGACCCATGTTTGTATGGATGAGGCATCAAATTGTATCTTGTAAGGGTTAATGCAAAATAAACGCATTTTAAATGAAAAGATCATGTTAAAAATCATATTTTATTTATTTTTCGACAATTAATTAAGGACATGTATCATTGGATATTGTATAAGCTAACATATTCCTCAAGAGTTCTGCATAAATTTAAAGTCTCTTCATATGCATTTATATCGGAGTAATATTAATTAAAAACCGATATTTCATATTCCCTACGCTTTAATTTATCCTATAGCTTCAACATCAAATAAAAAAGATTGTTTCTTTTTTATAGAAAATGCTCTTTTATATTTTATTTAACGTGCCATGGTTGAAAACACTTGACGTTAGGCTGTAAATCGTAGTGAAAATGTTATACTTCTCGATTCAATCAAGAAAATTACTGTCGCACGAAGCGGAAACGCTTGGGAGTTACAAAAGCAAACATCCCGGTGCCTGCGAGAGTGGCATTTCGCGCTTATCATGCGGTATTAAAGCAACCCTGACTTTTTCCCGTCTTCGTACCCGTCGTCCTAGTCGCGTATGTGTCACGTACACGCAAAAACTTACGCCGCCGGCCTACCGGGTGCGGCTACGGGCTCATTCGGCCGGAAGTACCGGACATCGGGTGAAATACGATTGGACACCGGCGAACGTACGGCGGATGGGAAGAATGGAGACGCGGGATCGCGGAATATCGGGTAGTTGAGGTTGTAAGGTTGAAAGAGGGAAACTGAAAGAGATATACCTAGATAGATAGAGAGAGAGAGAGAGAGAGAGAGAGAGAGAGAGAGAGAGAGAGAGAGAAACGCGCGGGATCATCTCTATGCACGCAGCGGCACTTGCGTATTTTCCCCTTTTCGCTTTGTTTAACCGGATATGGCAGGTTCAGTCCACAGTTGTTATTTACGTCGGGCAATGAATAACAATGAACAGGAACGTATATTAAACGTATCTATAAATTCCAAAGCGGCGTGACAATTTTCGTTAGGAATGAAACGGTGGAAGATGGGCGCATCGATGGCGGCGACGGCGACAGCGACGGCGACCGCAGTGATGGCGATGAGAGTGCATATGGCGAGAGAGAGAGAGAGAGAGAGAGAGAGAGAGAGAGAGAGAGAGAGAGAGAGTGTATTAAAAACGATCGTTGACGGAACGACGGAGGAACGGACGCAGATAGTGCCCGACCATCCGACCGATCGTTTTCCACGCTCGTTCATTCGCTCATGGTCCTTCGTCCGCGTGTTCACGAGCATTTTCACACGAACGAACGACGCGTGCATGGCATTGTTCGGGCCAGACAAGCGTTCTCGTACGTTCACACCTTTTTCTCTCCTCCTATTTTTCCTCACCTCTGTATAATGTCGAGATTCCTGGGAAAATTGCAGTAATGGAAGAAAGCGCACAGAAAAAATAGGAATCGAGCTCTGGGAGGAAGCCGTTCGAATATTCACAATTAACCGTAAAGATATATATCGTAGTGAAAAAAGCAAAAAAATTATGCCATAATTATACAAATACAACATCGCAGAATGAAATTAACACCGAAATTAGCACAGAATCAAAATGTTAAATAAAAAATAATTATTATATATCGTTATTAGAAATTTTTTAAACGTAATTCAAGTTGACGTTAGAGTGAATATCTATGTATAATTCAACCATACGTTTTCAAAGTTCATAATAATTTTCAGAATGTTTCATGCATGGGAAATAAAAGTGTAGATTCGCGCGATATGGTAAAAAATCTAAAACTATCTGAATTTAAGTTATAAAAAATAATCATTAAAATGATAACGTAAAATGAGATAACTTTGGCCAAAATTTAAAAAAAATGTCTGGACAGCACGCATGTCCAAAGTCAGAACGTTTTTAAGACGTTTTCATAACTTTTAATTATAGGCAGATGGCGAAACCACAACATCACGGGTATAGTTTTCTTTAAATCTTATTCTTCCTTTTTAAAACCTTGGAAAGGTTCTTGGAAAAGAAAAATAAAACATATTGCCCAGATGTCCTGAAGTCTTAAAGTTTATTATTTTTACATTCCTCTATCTCATAAGAGTAGATTTAAATATAACATAATATACTAAAATAAAAATATAATTATTAATACAAATAAAAGCACCTTATAAAAATTTAAAAAATTAGTAATGAATATCCTACCTACCAACTTGCATATATCCTTAAACTATATCTACTTAAAGGATTAAAATGTTTTGGGAAATGTTCCGATTTTACATGCTATTTAGGCATTATTAAAATTTAATTAGATCAAATTTACTTATATTAATTCTTTTACAGTATAAAATTGATTTTAAACAATCTATAATTTATATTATTTATAATAATAAATTCTATGTCCCTTTTTCTAAAAATAAATTCTATGTCTCTTATGATTTAAATATTGTTTAAAATTCTAATACCGTATCGTGATCCATTGCTAATACCAACATTTCGTGAACCTTGCCGTTCACTTCAGGGTAGCGATCATACATGTACATTTATTCCTAGAGCGGAAAATTACTCTTCGTAATAATATTTAAAAGCGCATGTTATTTCGATTATACATCTTCGATGCCTTGATTTTCCTCATATCTTTAAGGCTGTCAGATGCGTGTAAGCCTATAAAAGAACGACCGAGATGTACAGCACTACTAACAGTACTAACTCGTTCGTTCACGTCAAACGTCATAGCCTGCAGTTTGCAACACTGTAACGTTGTACAGATAAACACCGTACTATGATAAGTTTTGTACCGCGTGGTTTCCTGCATTTCTGTTCATAGGCAGAAATTCCTTTCCATGTCGAAACCTTCGCAACATATCAGAGAGAGCGGTCATCTAGCATGCCAAATATATTAGAAATTTTAATAGGTAACTCCTTGATAATATCTAATTTTCTTTCAAAAAAAATCGAGGAATGCCACCATTCTTTTAAAAACTTTCATATCTTCCGTGTGGTCCGTGCGACTGCAAAATATAAAGTAGCTCTCTTGGCGGTTCTGATGTATACTTATTTAATAAATCCCTTACCACCTTTCTTGCTCCCTTTCCGCGATTATGTCCCCACCATCACCTTTTCAGCGTCGAATCCCGTGTGAACGCACGTACTTTCTTAGTACGTACTTATTTTCAAAAAAGTAGTGGTGACCATGAATTTAATGATTATAATAGCGTCAATAATATATACGTATACTGTAAAGGTGATTACTTTTTTCTAGTTTTTACTTTTTTTGTCTTTTATTATTTTAAGAATACACAACAAATAAGAGTTTAAAACCTATAACGGTCGAAGTTGGATCTTAGATGCTTAAATAATTTCTATGTGAATTTATATAATAAATTATGTAGTCACTTTATATTTTTATTTATTTACAGTCATTTTTATTAACAATTATTTTTATTTATTTTTTCAGCACGTTAACATCTTTCGAATAGGATGCCCGATTGAGCATCAAATTATTAAATTGCTTGTTAATTTAATTTGTGATATTACTATAGTAGTTTAATTGCGTCTATAAGCCCGAAAAACCAATTCGGCGCGTAATTCAAATAATTACATATTTAGTAGGGTGGAGTTGGCTAAGGGTACGTATCCACTGAGCGCGTCACGCGTCGCGTCGTCGAAGGAGAGAAAGAGAGGGGTTGTGTATTTATATAATCTTATCTCTTTCTCTCTTTCATGACGCGACGCGTGACGCGCTCAGTGGACACGTACCCTAAGTCGTACCGACGCGACGGTTAAATCGTATCTCCATTGTATTTTCTAGCCGAAATCTTTTTTTTTTAAAGATAATGACACTGATGTGACGCTGGTAATATGGGTTAACAACTATCATTTTTGTTTTGTCTTCGAGTCGTCTGTTTACGAGTGACATTCAAAATTGATTTTGTTCGGTGTCTGATCTAAGTTTTGGTACAATTTACCTAAGTTACCTGTTATCAGTACAAGGTGGGTAATTAAATTATAGCGTTCTTCAAGGTTATAATTGATATTTAAATTCTTTTCGAGTATAGCATAAAATTAGCAAAATGTTTGTAAGTTATGTTGCTATTGGCAAATTTGTAAAAATAGAGGAAGTTGGGTAAATCGTACTTTTCGCTGGTCTTTATATTGCACCGGTACGATTTTCGCAAGTGACGCGAGCAATATGTGGAGGTTACTATTATGATAAAAAAGGACCTACAGTGGACTGGATTCAGTGTGTCAGGTGCTCTAAGTGGTTGCACGAAACCTGTAGTGACAATCCTGACATTTATCAAAACTGTTTAAATAAGCGTTCAAGAAAGTGATTACTTATTAACTATTGAGTCTTTCTATTAAATTTTTCTATTGAGTCTTTCTAGTGAGTTTTTCTATTGAATCTTTTCTATTGTAACGGAAAAATCCGTAATTGATTTCATTTCTAAAATTTATTTTTTCAAAATATCTGAGATTTTAATATTCTGAAATATAGTGCAATGATAGCTTAAATCAATTTAAGTATTGCTTTTTACTTTTTTTGTTTTCTTAAATGAGTTTAAAAAATACAGAGTCTAATTTCTGTTTCTATAATATAGAAAAAATTTTATTATACCTACTTAAATATGTATGCTCAATTTTGTTTATTTTCTCAGTAAACAAACTGACGTTATTTACCGTCATTTTGATGTTATTTTAAAGTCAAAATGACAATAAGTAATGTCAGCTTTCGCTATATTAGAGGTACGATTTAGGAACGAGGTGGTACAATTTAACGATCCGGTCTCCAAATCGTACCAAAAGCTACTTTTTAAAAAATCTAATTTAAACAATAATTTAATGTTTATTTTTGTAAAAATATCGTTTTGTTTTATTGCCAATGAAAGTTTAATGTAAGTACAGAAATATTCTGATCTCTTTAGTATTTTTGTTACAATTTTGTTTAAACGTTAGGGAGTACGATATAGGCGACTTTCTCCTATATAAATTCACATAGAAATTATTTAAGTATCTAACAAGGAGATTTCACGACGTGATACCAATCGATTTCAATGAAACTCGTTGTAGCGATAGGTATTTATTTCGAGTGTTACTGGGTAAAAGGATAATAATAGTCACTACTCAAGCGTTTGCGAGAAAATCAAAGTTGAAAATTTCGAGCGCCTAATAAGCCAGTTCAGTTGATCGTTTGATCAAACATATGAAATGCATTTTTTCGTTTGCATTCTCTGTCCAGGAAATCTGTTTAACAGATAATTATGTACACAACACGAATAAATGTGAAATATGTTTTATTTATAAATGGAAACAATAAAATGCTGTAAAGAAGGATGCCCATGGTATAGGGGGGTTTCTGCTCTAGAGCTGGAATCTCTGAAATCGATAAATTCATTTAGAGTATAATGAAATCTATCGCTTAATACCAAATTCCATTTTCTCATCGGCAAGGAAAATTGAAAAAATCATGTGAAGTTTTACATAGTGACAACGTGGTGGAGAAAGAGGCAGAGAGCGAGCGAGGAACTTTGATTTTCTTGCAAACGTTTGAATAGTGACTATTATTCTTTTATCCAGTAACACCCGACGTGAATATCTATCGCTACAACGAGTTTCGTTGAAATCGATTGGTATCACATCGTAAAGTCTCCTTGTAAGATTCAGCTTTGACTGAATCGTTATAGGCTTCAAACTCTTATTTGTGTATTCACATATACGGTCTTAATAAATCGTTTATTATTGCTTATTGAAGAAATTTAAAGTTATTAATTCCATATTGGCATATTGTAATATCAATCAATCTCGCGCTAAAAGACTCATCACGAAAATATTACAGACATTAATCAAGTCCATCATACTTTCAAATCTTCAGCTTATTTTGCTTGGGATAGTATATCTATTGATTTAAATCTAAACATTAATAACGCTTTCCGTACAAATAAAGTTTCGGTTGATCGTTTTAGGAAAAATGTTTCTCCTCGAGATGTAATTAAATCGATCGACTCTCTATCTCGTCAGACAAATACAGCATGTGACGATATAGATGTTACACTTGTTCCCTCTTCTTCTAATGTTTGTGTTAAAGACAATACAACTGAAGACTTTGAAAACACAGGCTCTGTTGTGGATACTTGTATTAACTCTAACAAATTTTCCAATAATAGCACATCAGATTTACCTTCTCTTTATAACTCAAATTCTAATATCTCAAACTCTGATGTTATCCGACATTATTTCTATATTGAACATTCCGGATATGGAGAAAAACCCTCTGTTATATATTATGTTATTACTTAAAGATCCTTTATAATCATCTTATTTCCTTTTTTATTATAGTCTCTTGTTTATTATTTTTATAAAACTAATAATAAAATAAAATTGATTGTGTAAAACAAAGGGCTGTGTAAGAAGCCAGTGCGGTACTTTGAACGCAATACAATTTATTCTTACAATTAATTACGTTGTCAAATTTCTATACATTACAATATATACTGTAAGTTTCGACTCCGGTTCTAGTCATCTTCAGCGGTGTCGATAATGAAATCGATGATTGACAAAATTTCGTATGTAGACATATGATTTGCTTGCTGTTTATATTGAGAGGCGAGGGATTCTCATTTCATGCTGCTCATTCAGTTACAATTTACATAACTGAATGGCATTCTTTCTTTTGTCCATTTTGGAAAATGGATCTAAGTTATAATCGTGTAACTTTGTTTTTTGTGAGAATAGCGTAAATCAAAAACTCACCTCTGATACTCCGCAGAAACACTTGCAACAACTCATGTCACTAATACTTGTATTCATTAAAATTTATAAGTCTTAGATATAATTGATTAACGAGATCGACTATACTGATCAACTGTTAAAGATAAAAAGATGGCAAACGTTACATTGGTACAGGATATAGATCAATCTCTTTTTTTATAAAATTTGTTTAGTATATCCGCATATGCTTGGTGTAACCCTTCTGTGTCTATGTCTATTTCTTTTAGTTTATTGTTCTGGCATTTTATACAATAAATAACATTTCAGAAACTATATAATCGTTTATTATAAAATTTATCTTTATCCAGAATTTCAACCTTATCCTACATTAATTCGTGATTGTGATGCAATTTATGGTTCGTTATCACCGAATTAGAAGATGTATTCCTATTTATATGTGACGATGTTTATTAATTTTTGTTTTTAATTTTTTGCTTGTTTGCTCTACATATTATTTTTATATTCAAATCTATTCAATGATACTGCAGAGGCATTGTATTTTTTTAAATTTTATTTTATACCACAACCACCGACGAGATACTATTAAAGACCGACATCCTTACGGGAGTTCGCGTCCTTGTGAATATTGAAGTGATTAAGAGTTAAAAACTGATAATATTGTACTAATTTTATGATTTATTAGTTTAGTAGATGTATTTATGCATTTATAACTCAATAATACTCGATTTTTCTTTAAAATTGAGATTTCAGTGTTATCACCAAAGTTTGATTATCAATAAAGATGATAATTGCAGAGAAAAAATTGTGATTTTTTTGCAATATATAGGATATTACAGCTTTACAAGTATGTATATTTATTTATGGGACATTTATGTAATAAAAAATCATGAATTTAATAATGCATGAGCCAAATATTTATGTTAATAATAGCAAATTTATATCAATTGTCGGTAATGTCAGCATTCTTGAATTACCTCTGGGCCCTTGGGGCCCTTTTTATACCGCCGAAAATTTGCCCAGGGTTAACGGTCTTTAATAATATCTCGTCGGTGCCACAACTAAGCAATTACAAACTATAGAAATCAAAGCCTTAAACGGTCTAGCTGGATCTTAATGCTTGTATGATTCTTATGTGAATTTATATACTACGCATATAGTCCCACAGAAACGCGCGCCGAAAAATTTTCGGTCTTGAAACACTAACTCTACTAAACTAGTTATTTTTCGACACGCGTTTCTGTGGGACTATATACGTAGTATATAAATTCACATAAGAATCATACAAGCATTAAGATCCAGCTAGACCGTTTAAGGCTTTGATTTCTATAGTTTGTGTTATCACATGTACGAGATCCTATAATATATTATATTAAGCAATTACACTTATCAAGTTATCCATTTCCATAGTCATTATGTGAGAAAATGTTCCATTGAACATTTCCATCGAATTGTCTGTTATTATCACGCAGTTAGTGTGCGTCCGTCATATTGGTTTAGCCATTTTTTATTTTCAAATTTTAAGTTTGAATTTGGAATACGTGACTCCAAAACTCCTTTAACACCACATTTCGCCGAAATCGGAAGACTTTTAACATTTCCATAACATTTCCATCCGTCATATTGGTTCAACCATTTTGAATTTTTAAATTTTAAATCAGGATTCGAAATCAGCGACCTGGAATTCTTCTAATACTACATTTCACCAGAAGTACTCTAACAGCCTCAACGAAAAGAAGCTTCGAGACACATAACAAGGCGATTTTAAGATAGGATTACGCTGCTGCAATTGTAATTTACAGATTATATTAATTAGTATTCAGTGTCAAACGCATGTAACTTGATATTGTAATTGAATCCACGTTCATTTAAACTTTTCATCTCAGAATGATTGCGACAACACAAAGTTGACATATGGAGATTCTATTGCCGGCCGTCCTGCGTAATCATCGAAGCCCCCGCGGTATCGCTAGACCTGTTGTTGATAATTGCGAGCCATTGTAAACGTTGCGAACGTGCGAGGAAAGAGCAGTAATTGTTTAGCCCCATTTGCGACGGCGCGGCGGTTCGTATTCAAAATCGCAATGCGTTCGAGGCTACAAAGCGAATATTAACTCGCACAATATTTTCGCAAGGTCACTTCATGAATGTATTTCACCGTTCGTTGAAATCAGACCGATGAAATTTCACCGATCTCGTCCCTTCTCTCTCTTCCTCTCTCTTCCTCCCACCACCGATCGTGTTTCGTCGCACAGTAGGCAAGCCACCTCGTTGAATATTGATGTAACATCGTATGTCGTCGAACGGAACGTTACGATGAAAGAACGTGCCGATCTATGTGTCCAACATATAGATTAGGGGAACTGATTTCATTAATATAAGGAAAAACAATAATTTTTTTAATCTATATTAAAAATCTTTATTGTTTCTGCGTGTCTGTGTATAGACAAACTGAAATAATACTGAAAAAGGAAGCTAATAAACCTAGTTGATGGTTAATGTCAATTAGTTTAATTAGGTAGCGGACGTTAAATAAAAATTATGCATTTTAACGTTTTATCTATTCACCTACAACGCACAGAGTCTGCGTCATCGTGGTTTCATTTTAACGATAAAACATGCAATTACATATAAAGTTGGAAAATAGAGACGGAGATTATGATGCTACTCCGGAAGTAACGACGTCATTACTTCTTAATGCTGCGTATTTGTGTAAAGACTTGTTTTTATTCTTTTGTTTTTTTATCCGGCACGATATTTGCAGTGACACGATCTCACAAAACGAAATAAAAGGAACTTTACCAGATGAGATAATAAACGGGGCGGATTATCGTCCCTGTTACGGTATAAACATCCTGGTCGTCTCGTAACATTTGTGATAGGTGTGTATATTAGGTCGAAAACTCCGTGAAAAATTTGTTGCTAATGCACTGGTCATCTATCAAATACTACGTCGTAACACGCGGCGATGACGTGCAGAACTGTCATTTCGGGTAGATCGTGCTCTCACACGTCGTTTTATACGCACATAAATTTCACGCCGTTGTAAAAGCACACGAGATGACATGTAAGATATACATTAAAACATTAGTCTCCTTCGCCGTCGTAAAGTTAAACAAGCATTTTCGATGACGTTATCATTGTTACCGCGCGCCTCTCCGAAAAGAACGATAATAACAACTTCGCTCTCGAGTTTAAGGAGATTGTAAGGCAAATGCAATATGTTAAGAACTACTTGAAAAAATTAAAGACTATTCTAAATTTCATTTAATAAT
>NW_017296613.1:166084-199626 GCF_001594075.2 Trachymyrmex cornetzi | reverse complement strand
TTTTCTTATTATTTTAACAATTTTTGTTTATAACAATAAAACTAATAACAAATAAAATAAATAACCTATAAAAATGTGTTGCTCAATAAAACCAGAATGTTACGAACACAACTTTCAAATGTATGTAGTTTGTTTAAAGCGAAAATATTAATATATGTGTTTTGTGCCCTTACAACCTCCTTAATGACACGTCGCATTCTTTCTATCGTCGACTTCACGCTTCGTCGTCTCACATGTCCTTTATCACGTTGCCACTTGTCCCGTATGCGTATCGTGTGAGATACTTTTCGTCGTCCGACTAGATTACCGAGTGGATCTTAAGAGTTCCTGTTCGAGTCGTACTTCCCTCCTGCAACAAAAGCTCGAGTTTGGCGCAGAGTCTCCGATAACAAAACCAAGAAGAAAATTTCAAGAACTGTCTTAGTACACGACTCTCGCTCTCTCACCTGTCTTTAATTTTTATATCGTAAATTCCTGCTTTTTCAATTCATTTCTCTGTAGATTTTCACATTCAAATAATCAGAGATAGAATAAGAAATAACAAGAATCTGAAGAGATAACATGTTTTTTTTCTGTAGCTCAATTTTTGCAAAAAACTCAGTTTAATCCTTTCCCGTCATGAACAGTGGGTACGCAGTTGGTAAATTTGTGTTAAAAACATTTCATGTATTCCAAACGGTCCAAAATTTTATATTAAAATTTTATGTTAATTTAACATAAAACCTAAATATACGAGAAAGTAACACAAAGATATGTAAAAAAAAATTGACGCAAATAATGTAACACTTTGGTTTATATTAGAAAGCAAATTGTAAAAGCATACTTTTCGGTAAAATTACGAAATTTTCTTACTACAAAAATGACAGATAATTAAATTAATCATGAATGAATTAAATAAACATTACCTTATAAAAAGTGTACTAACTTAACTTTATAAAAAATTATCAAAATCGTCACAATTTATATAAAAAGGATAGTTAAAAAAAATAAATTTATAAGAAAGATTTATTCTTTTCCATGACGTTTAACACTAATAGACAAGTTGATAAACGAATGGAAAATGAAATAAATGAGTTGTTATAATTTATACATATCCTTAATTAAAAAGAAAAAAAAAACAATTTTTTATATCTTTCTAATTAAAATGCGTTTATTTTGCATTAATTATATTCCAATATATTAACATATATAAACTTTTAGACAAATACAAATGCAATATCAAAAGTATTATAATCATACATCTAAAAATTCTGTAGTTACTTATTTACATAAAATAAGTATTGTACACAGAGAGAGAGAGAGAGAGAGAGAGAGAGAGAGAGAGAGAACAGAGAATTATAAACATAAACAATCCATAAAATTTAATATTAGATTAGTAATACTTGAATTATTCAAATAATTTAAACGTTTAAATTAGACAATAATTATTCGGAAATATTATCCGGATAAGTTTTATAATTTTAATACAATGATATTATAATAATAACAAAATGTCTAACTGGGCGTCAGGAGCCACCGTCGGATATAATATTACGCAAAGCTAACTATAATACCTATTCATAAATCAAAAATTCAATTTTGTACGTTTCGGCTACTATTTGAGCCATCCTCAGCAATAAAAAATTATCGCTTATCGCACTATAAAATCTGTCGAACTGCGTCTCGCACAATCGTAGTTCTGACCTGCAGATATGTAATCCATAGCTTGGTTGATTCGGAAGGAAGAGATGGAGCAAATCGAGAATATTAAAAAATTAAAATATTTTTGACTACCAGGGGGAAATATAATTATAATAATACTAACAAATTTGTTTATGAGAGATTGCCTTTGTCCTCCTCTAACAATTGTAATGTGGTAAGCATCAAGATTTCTCCGTTGTCTTTTTTAAAGGATACATTGACAACTACAAGAAATAAATGGTTTTTCAATCTTTCTTCGGTCCATATTCCAACTAACATTCAATGCTTGTTACAATTAGGCGAAAATTTCGCTCGGAGAACTTCCGATTAATTGGGGAAGGATGGTTGTCATGGAGTTTATGAAAAACATTGAAAACAATATCAAGAAACTACAGAGTTCTGTCCATAATAATGTTAGGAATCATTCGCGCGCGCGTTAGCAATCATTAACAATTTACTGTCTTTTAAATCCAAGAATAATTTGATACATCACAGGATAACTAAATTAGTAAAATATACGAAACAATTTTTCAAAAAGAACAGAAATATTATTTTTACAAAGGCTGACAAAGGCAATATAACGGTAGCATTAGAAAAAACATCTTACACTGAGAAAATCAATGCTATGCTAATTGATGAGGATACTTATTCAAAAATTGTAAAAGATCCTAGTAACAAAATTAATAATAGTTTGAGGAACTTGCTCACAAGATGGAAAAAATCTAAATTTATCTCTGATCAAACATAAAAAGCTTTATTGTAGTGATGGCAATTTACCCAGAGCTTACGGATCTCCAAAGGTTCACAAGCCAAATTGTCCGTTTAGAATCATTATTTCGGCAGTGGACAGTACTTTGTATAATTTGGCTACGTTTATACATGGTTTGATTATCGACAGTATACCAAAAGCTCCAAGTCATATTAATAACAGTTATGACTTAATAAAAAAAGTGAACAACATTAAAATCAAATCAGATTGTAGCTTGGTTTCACTGGATGTGGTATCCTTATTTACAAATGTTCCCATGGATTTAGCGATGGATGTTCTTTCTAGCAGATGGAGTTTCATTGTAAAAAATTGCGAGATACCGAGAGATGAATTTTTGAAGGCCGTGCATTTGATTTTGGATTCTACTTATTTTACTTTCGTTGGTCAAATCTATAAACAGACCTTTGGTACTCCGATAGGTTCGTCATTATCACCTATTATTGCCGACTTAGTCATGCAAGATTTGGAAAGTCGAGTGCTGAGTACCATTGAATTTCCATTGCTTTTATACTATAGGTACGTGGATGACATAGTACTATGTTTACCTACGGCTGAGGTGGAGGTCATTTTGGATAAATTTAACTCGTTTCACCCGAGACTTTAGTTTACGATGGAGGTGGGAGATAATACCATTAATTTTTTGGACACTACTATTATTTTAAAGAATGACGAACTAATTTTTGATTGGTATAAAAAACCCACTTTCTCGGGAAGATTCTTGAATTATTGGTCTCAGCATCCGATTTCACAAAAGAAGGGCATAATTTTGAATTTGATTAACAGTGTTTTATCTCTCACATCCAGAATTCCACAAAAAAATTTAAATTTTATAATTAGTATCTTATTAGAAAATGACTATTGATTTTTGAAACGTTGAATGCTAGGATTAAAAAATTAATTTAAAAATCCAATTGTATGTAAGACTTCTATCAATATAGCTAAAAAAGAAGATATCAGATGGTTCACTATTCCTTTTATTAATGGTATTTCTAACAAATTTAGCAAATTTATCAATTATGTATCATAGACTTGCTCATTACAGTATTAATAAATTAAATAAATTTATTAGGGTTCACAAGGATCCTTTGCCGAAATTTACCAAAAGGAATGTGTTTTACCAAATCGAATGTCGTGATTGTGATGCTACCTATGTAGGACAAACGGGAAGAAAACTAAATACGAGATTAGCAGAACATCGCAATCATATACGTAGAGTTACATCCACTTGATCTGTTATCACAGATCATAGGGTTAGTTGCAGTCATGACTTCGATTGGGATAATGTAAGAATTTTGGATTCGGAGAGAAATTATAATAAGCGATTAACGTCGGAGATGCTTTATATAAATCGTCAATCCAATGGTCTCAACATGCAAACTGACACTGAGGCTTTAAATCATGGATACATAGAAATTCTTAATAAGTTATAATGTATTTATTTTTATCATTGAGCGATATGCTTTGTTCGCGCGACACATCTCTCTTTGTATTTAACGAGTAACATGTGACTAACATCAGAACATGACTTTCTTTTATGTTAATTAAATTATTTTTCAATCTAATTTTGACATCGTAATATTTAAATTGTTGTAATGGATTGACGATCCACTTGCGATCGTTGTTGGAGATGGAGTGAGTTTCAGACTAACATACATTAATTAAGCAAATTAATATCCATTTGTTTCAAAAATATCTCGTTGCTATTATCAGCTCGAGTTCCACTATCTACTCCACTCAACTAAGCAACTGGTTGGCGCAACATTAGACTATGTTGAAGATGGTTGTCTCTCACCACATTTCCACTGCGATTACTTATCTGCAGGTCGGAACTACGATTATGCGAGACGCAGTTCGACAGATTTTATAGTGCGATAAGCGGTAATTTTTTATTGCTGAGGATGGCTCAAATAGTAAGCTAAAACGTACAAAATTGAATTTTTGATTTATGAATAGGTATTAGTTAGCTTTGCGCAATATTATATCCGGCGCCTGACGCACTGAGAGAAAAGATGTAGTATTGGTAACAAAAAAAAGAGAATTATTCACAAATGGCCGATTATTATTGGATTACTTTGTTAAAATTACAAAATACAATATTTTTTTGTAAGATGAACAAAATTTTTTTATTTACAATAACAATACAAATTTATTTGGTTACTCACGGTTTGTAAATACCAATGTAAAATTTGGTTACCATTACGAAATAAGTATTCTTTTAGTAATTTCAATAAAATAATCCACTATGGTAGAGCAAGGAGTGTTTCGCGGAACTATCAGAGATGGCGTGTCTTCTCGTAAGAAATTCAACGTCTACCTCTATAAAGCCGAGACGATCAGAGACTAATTTCGTGATTCTCGTGGATTTCTCGGTTCTCACCACACCATGATCAATCATGGTAACTATTCTTCCAGAGCGATTAGTAATCTCAATTGCTCTAAATCTATATATATTTTTGCTAAGCTAAAGAAATTCAAAAACGCCAAACATAATCACTCTGTAGAAAGTGAGAGATACTTATATATTATTCATTTTGTTCCGGTAACAAAATGTTCTATTTCTAATTACAAAAGATCTATAAACATCATACAAAACAGTTTTGTACCATTAAATGATCAGTTTAGTTAATAAATTCAACAAATTAATATTATCGTGGTAACCAACGGTTTGATTGATCATATATCAACAAATAGTTTTTGTGTCAGTAACAAAACTTTGATTATTGGTACAAAACATTTCTCTCAGTGCGCCCAGTTAGACATTTTGTTATTATTATCATTGTATTAATATAAGGAGTCTATAAAAATTTTTATTTTTATGAAATTGTTTATAATTTTAATAAGTGTACATTATAATTGTAATATATATGGATATATATAGATTACATGAAATACACAAGACATTTTATAAAATGTACACATAAATTGAAACATCGAAACAAAAAATATTTAAATACTTAGCGATATTAAATTGATTAGTAAGTAATTTAAAGTATAAAATTTCTGCATTTTTTATACACTAAAAAAGAAAATTGAAAAATGTGTAGCCGGAACTCTGTTTAAAAATAATTGTAGAGTATAGATCTCTTCTAGATATTAACGAGAAATGTCACTAGAATTAAAATAACATAATCACATATTCAATTAATGTTCAGATATGTATAAATTTTATACAAAAATTGTAACAATGACCCCGTATTAACACAAATACAAAATGTTTTTACTGTAGATATAGTTTCGAGCTCCGACTTATGAAACGAGGGCGAAACCATGCGACGTTGCCCTTCTCATTCCGCCCAGTTTCTGTATCTTATTTCAACGCTTCGTATATAGCGTAATGTCGAATAATAAGCAGCCAAAAGCGCCCGGCGTAATATTACGTCGGATCGTGGTAGATAGCGCGGTTCCTCGTCTGCTAAGTTTCCCTGCTCAAACGGGGTCGTCTTGCCCGAAGGGCGGCTTATCGTGGCGGACTGCAACCGCTGTTCGAAATTTCCCGGAACGCCTACGACTCTGCTGTACTCTCGTCGTTCGCGAAGCCAAATTTCCGGCCATACAAGCACATATCTAGCGAGTTTCCCGCGAATTGCGAATAGGACGTCGGTCGCGAATGCGGTAGTGCTTGCAACGCAAGGGCAAACGAATCGGTCCAAGTGGTATTTACAAGGAAAATACGAAGAACTCAGGAAAATATCACGCCTAAAAATACTTTATCGACTAACAGAAACTAGCGATTTGTACCGAGACCATTTCGAAGAAAAAGTTTAAAACGGTTATTTTATTTTTCGTGTTGAAAATTGACTATTGCTAAACATTTTTGCAAATACAATGATATACGCGTACCCTTTAGCGTAATAAATTAAAACGACACAAATGCATCATGACATTTATGCAAAATACTTTTAATGCTCGCATTCTATGGATAATATACGCGCATGGTTGTGCGAGCAGCCATGCCTCTATGCTGCACAAATGTGTCGCGTGATTTATCGTTAAGCGCATATACACGCGTTCGTATAGGCAAATTCATCGGAAGATGGAATCACATGATTACCTGCTGTGTATCAAGCACAATACCTGGAAGCAATGATGCATAATACAAAGCTCTCCCTTTTCGCTCCTGTCGGACGGTCGAGCGATCGAGGTCTCCTCTTTCCTTCACATTCGCGACAGTTGCGATATGTCCACAAATAATATCGGTGTGGTCTCAGTTCACCGACAAATAGTAGATTAAACCGGATCTCGTAATTGTGCTATTGTGAATATCATTTATGCATATCGTACGATTGTCAGCTGGATCGCCGACACAAACCACTTCCGTGACTTTAAGTAACTATTACGCCGAGTCTGAGATATCTCGATAGCATTCGTATTATAAGGAGATTAAGCGGATCGCATTTCATAAGATACTGTGTATAGCTGAATTGCTTCACCCTAAACCAACAAAGTTTTAAAAGTTTTTTTATCGTAAAATTTTTTTTATACTTCGGCTACTTATAGAAAATCGAAATTTTACTTGATAAGGCACATTGATTATGTTTTACATAATATATTATATATCGCTCCTTTATTTTAAGGGACACAACTAAAAAAACTAAATTACCTACAAAAAGGGAAAAATTATTTTTCAATTTGACTAAAAAATTATTGATTAATTAAGTAATATTGGCTAATTAAAAAGAGAATATATTTTTAATATGACCAAATGTCATTTTTGTTTTACGATTCTTAAAAAACGAACATCTTTTTTTAGTTGTGACGATTTTGACGACTTTGTATGAATTGAAGTTAGTTCACTTTTCATGATTGTTAACCCTCAAACGACACACTGGTGCGAATTCGCACCAGCAAAAATTTCAAAACACTGATATTTTCCCCACAACGGTTTCCAAGGTCTATTCCTACGACAACGTTAAATATGTCTGTTCCCCAATGTAATCACTATGCATAAACAGATATTCATTTGCTTTCGTGTAGCCGAGTGAGAAACTTTTGAAATCTTAATTGGTGCGAATTCACATTAGTGTGCCGTTAGAAAGTGCCAAGTTGTGGTTTGTCTAAAATTTGAAAACACAGTTTTTGTGCCCTAAACAACATCTTTGTCGAAAAGGTAAGTGAATTTGTTTATAACTACGACAATAACTAATAAAAAATTAAATAAATATGTAAATCAAAAAATTACTTAGTGAAAAACGAGAATGATACAATTACTCAATTGATTTCAACATTGTTCGACTCTACAATGTAATTATAATATTATTTAAATTATGTTAGTTATTCATAAAATTTTACATAAGAAAACACAATTTTATACAATAATATGCTTGTGTATTTTCAATATTAATGTATTTACTGTTCTTTATCTGTGATATACCACATTCGAAAATACCACAACTTCGACCAATTGGAAAAAATATTTAATTTATTTTTATAGCATCGGCATAATGTTTTCATAAAAGTATATACATTTGACTAAAGAATCGCGTTGGTCTTATTTCGATTGCTTTTAGTTAAAAAAATAACTAATTTCTATTTTTCAAAACATATTTTTCAAAAAGATCTTTTTTTAATAACAATTTTTTTTATAACTTAAGAATAATTTAACTAAATTTGAGTTGCACCAATCGCTTTGTTGAGAAATTTTATCCCGAGAAAGTATGGTTTTGAAAGTATTTTGAAGAATATTATCATGGTTAAATAGGTAAATTAATGAAATCACAAAATTCCAATTCGCACCAGTGTGCCGTTTATGGATGCTGGGATGAAGTGTGCCGTTTGAGGGTTAAGATCACGGAGTAATAAGTGTATGTATGTATGTATGTATGTATGTAGTAGATACATACGTGTGACCTGTGACCACGTGACAGTCAATACTTCCAACTTTTCCCGCAAGGCGTGATGACACTAAAATCACATCTGCCGAATTTTCCATGGGTTTTCCTACACCATGTTTCAAGCCCACTTTTTTCGTGACCGGTCGCTTGAGTTTGATCTCCTTCTTATTACTCTGTGGTTAAGATAATATTTATTTATAACTATACTCATAGTAATAACTCAAAAATCATATTTTTAAAAATTATGTTTTTTTTAAGGAAGTACATACATGGATAATTCAACTTCTATACAGAATTTTTTATTTTTCCGAGAAATAACGAGAAATGTCGAATTCCCGTAGAAGTAGGAGAATTTCCTCTACTATAGAATTAGAGCAGTCAGAAATGTACGCTGGTATATAGAATGTTTACAGAAAGTATAATGGGAGTTAGTTGGGCAGACTCGAGCAAAGCTGTATTATCAACTTTTTGATAGTGTTATTGTCACTAAAGAAGAGATTAAAAAGAGATTCAGAAACTTTACTCCATTTGCAAGTCTAATCAGTGACAACACGCTTTCCAAATCTTAAGTATATGAATATACAGAAGTCATGAATGACCAAAAGAAGATCGGTGATCTTCACCGAGCGATATCAGTCCCAAGACTTTTATTCTGCAGGCATAGCAATGTTGTCAAACGATTAGAGAAGTATCAGTATATGCAGAGGGATTACTTGGAAAAAGAATCCTAAATTGAGCCTAAACATATATAGTTATATCCTCGTTACTGAAATTTCGAACGGAGCCATGTACTATTGAATTATCACCCCCCATTCGATAGAGCAAAGTTTCAGCTTTAGGAATCTGTTTAATTGCGGTAGACGCGATGATTTTTAACGGGACTATGAACAATCAAAATTAAAATGTTTCTTTCATTTAATCCGGTAATTCAGTAACATAAAATCTTAGGAATATTAAAAAGAAATAATTTTGTAGAGGAAACTTTAAGGTTTCACGTTAGAGAGTTAAACATTTTCGCAAATTTCTTTTTGAGCACGTGATAAGCCCACACAGTGAGAAGAAAATTTTTTATTTCGTCTCATTCGTAATTTGCTATACGTATAAATTATCAAACTCATAGAAACTCAAAAATAATCTTTCCAAAGTAGAGATTTTAAGCTTTAGAACCTTTTTTTAAATTTAAATTTCATTCATTTTTAACGAAGCTACATTTGAATTTTGGAGTTTACAGCGCTATAAATTTTTGTTTCGACACAATACACTGTTATTTGAGTTATATTCTATTTTTCCCTTTTTATCTTTCTCCTATATAGATATGATAGACATTTTTATATAAATGGAATATAAAATTGCCCTTTCATAAATAAAATGAATTAAAATTTAACGTTCTCCAAATTATGGCGGAAATGTCACATGTCTGTAAACTGCATTAGGTACAGTATTAATCAATACATATCACATTAATAAGAAACATGAGAAAGTATCACCTATATACATTTATCGCTAATCACGTTCTCACCGAATATCATGGACTAAAAAAATCATCGCATAACATCGATAAAGATGCAAAGAGTGGCAACGTATCCATTAAACTTTCCTATTCTCTGGATCGCGTGTTTCCGCAACTCGTCGCGCACGTGTTTCTCTGCCGTTTTGCGATTCCATTTGCGTGTTACGAAGCGCGTCGTTTCGAATCGGCAGCGGTTCGATGGCTGTGCTCGGATAACGACGTGAGCTGTACAGAGTCGTGTTGGGACATTCGTCTATCCGCTCGGGGTCTCGATCGTTCATGCGTGCTCGTATGCGGAGTCGGGACAAACGGACCGCTTTGTAAACGCGAATTTCGCTCGTCGCGTAGTCGACGGTCGACGTGGTTCCGGTGGCTTCTGTTCTATCGCGATTACGCGCTTCCGTTCCGCGTGACGCGATCGTTCGTGCCGCGCTGTGAGAATCAACGCGCGGCATTATACACACATATAGGTACTCCTGACAGGCCGAGCAGGATACGCGATGCCTGACAAAGGGTCGGGGGTGAATGACGGTGGAAGGTTGTAAAATGAAGGAAGCAGCGATTCGAGCCGCGCAGCCACGACCGCAGGCTTTTACGAGCACGCTGTTACCGAGCTACTTTGATAAGTTAATTGAACGCATTCACAACGCATTTCATGTGTTTTACTAGGTTTTTACGCCATCCAGGTTACACTGATGCCCTGATGGTCTGATTGCGCAGGTGTACCATAATAGGAATTTCCACATTTCTATAAAGATTTAATTAATGGCAGACTGGCTTTTTGCACGTATAAGTTTTTAGTTATAAGCGATCAAATTCAGTCAAAATATAAAAATATTTTACTTTTTATTTATTTTTTTTTCATAATCATTATTGATGAAAATTTAGTTTGTAACGATTAAAAACTATAAAATATATAAAATATAAAAAGTTACAATATCTACGTGATGTTGATAAGAAATAAACAATTTTATTGAGAACGTTTATTATTAAAATTTAATATAAAATTAAATAAAAGAATTTTTTCAATTTATAGTTTAAAAAAAATTTATCTATATTTTCTGAAAAATTGAAAGTAATAAATTAAATAAATAAAAGAGAATTTATGGTATTGTGTGGTGTGGTCTATAATTATATTCCTAATACTTTTTGTTGAAATTATTTCCGTAAATCTTCCAAAGCATTACATTATTCTTGTTACGTGGTCAATATTTTTGTGAAAGAAATTAAAAAAAAGTTGATTCACTGAAATAGTACACCGACGATTATTTGTAGTTTTTTTGTTTGGCGAAGAGATTTATGATAAAAGTTTTGCGATATATACACGCGTACACAGTGGAAATATATATTTCCACAAAACTTTTCGTTCCATTTATAGAAAAACGAAATTAGAGATGAACGCTATCGCATAAGTTCATAAAAAACTAGGTAAAGAATTAGCTTTTGAATTGTAATATAAATAATAATAAATATATAAGTGTGCATTACGTCAAATATGGTCGTGCCATAAATTTGTTAATAAAAAATAGATTTATCTTATAATTATAAAATAAAAGGAAATAGGTATGTAACGTATACTTGTTCTATTAAATTAATCAATCTCAAAATAAAAATAATTATAACTCAATTAAAAATATATCTCATTAATTAAAACTATAACTTTTATCTTCAAAAATTTCTTCAAACAATCGATCCTCATGATTTTTTAAATATTTACGACAATTTAAAAAAAGATTGTAAATAAAACATTTCTCTGTTTCACGCAAATTATGATTTGCGATCTAAAAAATTAAAAACCTTCTTTTTTATATAAAGTTCAAAGTCACTTTGATTTCTTTAAATAGTACCATACGATTTTTTCCGTAATATTATTTGAAATAAAATTATATTATTTAAATCATTTTACTTATTTCATATTATTATTAAAAGCTTCATTTCAAACGTGTATTGTAACAATTAATTATTATAATGATTGATATTATTGAGGTTATCATAAATATACAATAATACGTCTGAATATTCTTTCTTCTGAAGCAAGCTTCCATTCATTGAATTAATGACTGTTGAACTTTTTCAAATATTTCCTACTATACTAGAAATAATGAAATAAATAAATTCTGTTCGTAAATCTTTGAATGTTTATAACTTTTTAATAAAATATTTTCGGAAAAAAGTTTACATGGACTTTTTTCACTTACTCCTCCTCATTGTATACTGTATAAGTTTAATCTCGGCCTTTACAGATACCTTATATAATATATTAAAAATTAATATTAAATATCACAAGCAAAAAGCGTACTGACGGGTTTTCTTAATGATGCGTTCATGATTACTTTGGGCGCCTGTTATGTGATATGCTCTTTGATATCTCGCTTCTGAGCCATTCATTAGCTATCTTATATTTGACTTCGTAAAGTATTCACTTTAAAATATTAGCAATTAGTTTTCGTTATCACACAATTTATTCAATACAAGATCTAGAAATTTCCTCGTTCTTAATTAATATAGAGACTATTGCATAGAGTAAGTTTCATCATTATATACAAGCTACCATACGAGAACCTATCAGACAGGAAAATCGCACCAGAATGGGTAAAGGATGGCGCGCAGCTACCCGCTCTGAATATCGCAAAGTCAAGGAGTTGACTCTCGCCGGTTTCTTCGTAATAACTCTTTTGGCGTCTACAATTAGTGGTTAGTCCTGGTTGCTTGCACGCTGAGCACGTCTGCAAATGCTTCATAAAGCGTTACACTCCGCCGAGAAGGGGTTGAGGTTCCAAGCCTGAGGCGTGCTCCACTTCGTCGTCTTCTCGCAGGTTCAGCCAAGGTTGTTAAACGAACGAAAGTAAGACGACGAGATGATGTGGGCGGGGAAGAGAGAAGGTTAAACGGGAAAGTGGATGGTCCACCGAGGGACGTTGGCGCCGTTGTAGGTAAGTACGTGGCTACGTATGAGAGTACGTTTGCCAGTTAGTTGGCGCCAACGTAGGTGTTAACTGACTTACGTTGCCCCCGGGGCGAAGGTCTCCCTCTATCTCTTTGGCGTGAAGGAAGTAATGAGGAAATAATTATGAGAGTACGTGTCAAGATTTTATAGTATTGCCCGCGAGAAGAAACGCAGCTGTGCCACCATCTATGCGAGTTCGTATTCGGCACGTTTCGCAGTCCGACATGACACAACCGGATTTACGACGGTCGATTCGCGACGCATTGAATTCGATTGGGGAGATAAGAGAGGGAGAGAGAGAGAGAGAGAGATGTGGGGGAGGGGGGCGGAAGATTCGATAAAAAGCACAAGCGTGGTGGATAAAATTTAATTTTTTTATTATTCTTGAATATCTTTGTATTTGCCGTTATTGCACTATGAATTGCAAAGATTTCGAGGTGATTCGATAGCTTAATAAATAACTGACCTACTGAAAAGACATAAACTATGAGAGCGAGATTTAGTGCTCTTCTTTACTATACATGGAGCGATTAATATGCATTTTATCCTAATTTAGCTTTATTTCGTACTAAATGTGAGGTCGCGTATGAATTACAATCACTTAGAAGAGCAAGAGGGTAAGGGCACTTAATAATAATTACCGCGAAAATTATGGGGGGCGCTCGCTTTTACTACCATAAATAAGTGAGAAGGAAACGCGCAGAAGAGGGAAGTCATTTTTGCTACACCCTTCTCTTGGCTTTTCCGCTGGTAGTTACCCTTTCCATCCTCCTGCTTTTTGTAACACCCTCTCGTTTCTTATTTTAATCTCATTTTCTTTTGTATTAACTCTAATTTATGTCATACACGTGCTTCCAAAAATCTAGCGCTTGCTATGGTCCTCCTGAAACATTATATAGTAATATGTACTCCCGTATTCTATTTATCCTCCTGCATTATATCATTAACTTATACAGACTCTGTCACAAAAATATTGCCACTCCTCTCAACTGCAGATACGAAGTAAGACAAACGGTAGTTGCCGTCGGAACAACGATAGCTTTTGACTTATAAAAGATGTGGAATGTTAAAGGATTATGGCAACTGACAGCCAAGTAATATAATTTAATTTATATAAATTGATTTAACAAATTTCTAAAAAAAATATACGTGTCGTGTTTAAAGAATATATTCTCGTACATTTAAATTGCCGTTTCTTTATTTCTCTCTTACATTTTTGTATTGATTCAACAGCGTTAAATTCTCAATCTAAATTCTTTTAATTTATCTAAGCAACCGAGTTACAATCTCTTTTGTTGCAATAGCAAGAATATACTCTCCATTATTCGAAAATCACGTTTATCGTGCCCGCAATTACGAGACGTCATGGGATCTTCCCTCGTTGTCTTGATTTCTCGCGATTTCTGCTCAAAGGAGCTTGGGTCTCTCTCTCAGCCGCGGAAGGGAAAAATAATGAGGATAGAATTCCAGAAACAATCGTGGCTCCGAGTATCTCACCGTTCCTCTTTTAGGAATGCGTGGTTGATTGCGTGGATAGGGACTGCGAATTGTTATGCCCCGGGCGCGGCGATACCCTTAAACTCTTGAATGCTGGATTTCAATTTTTGTAAAACGTACATGACAGTTCACAAACAAAGCAGTTACCACCGTGAAGCATTGCCGGATCGGCGTGATCATTTAGTTGGTTTTACAATCGACAAGTGCATTTTCGATTATTACACAGCGTATGATTTCTTTTCGAACAAAAATCATATTACTCTCTTACTTCAAAAGTAACAAATAAAAATTGATTAATCAAATATATTATAAAAAGAAACATATTCTTATAATATGATCAATTATTATTTTTGTCATTTTCTTGCAAAACACTTAAAAATCATCCCTTTTAAATTATGACGGTTTCTTATAAAATTAAATCATTTTTGATGATTAACAGAGTAATGTTTACTTAACTCATTCATGGTATTAAAATCACGAGTTGCGTCACTTTCCACAAAGTATACTTCAGAAAATTGTAAAACCAATACTTTACAAATATATAAAGGAGTATAAAGCCAATGAGAGCCGACAAAGCTCTCATTGGCTTTATACTCCTTTATTGATTTAATCTTTGGAGCCTTTTCAATTTTAATTGTTCACAAATACAGGTTTTAATTAAATAATTAATCTTTCGTGGTCACACTGAGGTTAAAATGATCCTAGAGCGCATTTAACCAATAATTTTTTTTTACTTTAAAGAATGAAAACTGTAAGTACGCCCATCGGTTAAATGCGCTCAATTGGGGTCAATTTGATTTCGGTATGATCATTACAGAATTTTTTAGAGGTGTGATCAAGAAGGGTTGAAATATATATGTATGTATATATTCTTCAAAAGAAATTAACTTCTTTAGTATTATATATTAATAAGTTTTTCTAAAATTTGTAATAAACATATTTCAAAATTATTGTCAAGAAAATATTCTTTATTCAAGGTAACATTATTTTATAAAAAGAAAATAAATTGAATAATCACTTTTCTTAGCAATAGAATATTTTCGTGTGTGAACATTCTTTCGAAACGTGCAAATAAAAGGCAAATAAAATTTAATATTAAACGTGTGAAAATCGTGTACTTCGGGGAAAAGTCTTAGATAGATCGTAAAATGGTAGGTACCAAATCAACGAACCGAAAGCATCTGCTCTTACATTACATTTTTCCTTCGAAAAGAATGACTGAGGTGCTCATCGATCGATAGGACGCCTCATTGCTTTCGGACCCGATGGAGAAAAGATCGCAGACAAAGCTATCGCACGCTGTTTTGGCGCAGCGATCGCTTTCACATCTATGAGGTTCAATTTGATAGGACATGTCTTGTCGTTGCAGGAGCGAGAAATGCTACGAGTATTTGCAAAAGCTTCGCAAGCATTATTTTACGAGAGTCATGAGAGTACCAGGGATGCCGGCATTGCCGGCAGTTTAAGTTTTGCTCGACGTGTACGCGCGAAAGGTGTTCGTACGAAAAGCGTAAAGATGGATCAGGTGCTCCACGTCTCGGAATACCTTCGTGGAATTTATGATTTCGCCGTGCGGTATTTTCACGCCTCGTGTGATTTTCGTGCGCCCTTATCTCGCACGAGTTTGACGTTTGCAATACCGCGCGATCATTCGCCAGAAGATATTGGCACGTTCACGCTCGACCGCGGTCGATCGCGGGTAAAGCATAACGCCGTTTTTACAAATGCATGTCGTGATTATATTTCGATATGCGCGTGCACGTGGCACGGTACACGGCAATCCGTCGGAATAATATCGGGAAATATTGCTTAACCACTGTGCTCTCTACGGGAATTGGGTCGAAAATAATCCCCCGCGTTTATCGCCAATTACGCGCGGATTATTCGCACGTGAAATCGGAGGTGCCGAACGACGTTTGCGGAAAATATTATCAGAGATGCGCTTTTCTCTAATTTTCAGTTTGGGAATAACGTAAATGGTTTTGTCAATTGAATCCTTTAGCATTGTTATGTATACTATCTTGACCAAAAATATTATAATAGGCACTTTATTAACCATTTAAAGTTCGAGCTTAAAAATTGATTTATGATATTTGCTATAAATTATCCTTTATATTTCAAAAACCCTTTAAATTTATGTATAATGCCTGTAACCAATAAATAATGCAGATACAAGAATTTCAGATAAATAAGTAAAATATTATGTTTCAAGACCGATAAAGTCTATAGAACTGATAATTGTATTTTTATAGTCACATACATGAATGTTATTAAGCATCAAGATCCACTTTGTCTGAAAATGCATTCTTTTCTCTTATTTATTAGGTGTACAACTTTGCTTCCGCCATTTTTTTTCCGAAATTCGAGGCTTTATTGTAAAAAACTGGTTATACATTTATGATTCAAAGTACTGTCAATCGCTGGCCACTACTTTCTCCCATCTTTCGGGTAGCGTACGAATCCTGCGTCGAAAAAACTGGTCATCTTTTGAGGCGATCCACGAATCGATCCAATTTTTTACTACTTCATAAGACCGGAAGTACTGGTCAGCCAGGCCGTGTGCCATTGATCTAAACAAGTGATAGTCGGAAGGAGCAATGTCTGGAGAATACGGCGGATGGGATAGGACTTGCCATTTCAACGTTTCCAAGTATGTCTTGACCACTTTCGCAACATGGGGTCGAGCATTGTCATGTTGCAAAATCACTTTATCGTGTCTCTCGTTGTACTGCGGCCGTTTGTCTTTCAATGATCGGCTCAAACGCATCAATTGCGTTCGATACCAATCGCCTGTGATTGTTTCAGTCGGTTTTAACAGCTCATAATACACTACGCCGAGCTGGTCCCACCAAATACAGAGCATGATCTTGGAGTCGTGAATATTCGGTTTGGCCGTCGACGTGGAAGCATGGCCGGGAACTCCCCATGATTTTCTGCGCTTGGGGTTATCGTAATGAACCCATTTTTCGTCCCCGAAAACTTTCTCTCTTCCATCGCTATGCCGGTCTTTGATGTCAAAATCACCGTTCTTGAAGCGTTGAAACCACTCACGACACGTTCTTTCATTAATAGCGGCCTCACCATAAGTATTTGAGAGCATTCGATGAGCCTCAGCCGCAGATTTCTTCATATTGAAGCAGAAAATTAAAACCTCCCGCAAATGACGAGAATTTGGCTCGTAAACTGACATTTTCAATCGAGAATAACTTTATGGTGCAGATACAAATCGACTAATGTTTCTATGGGGTTATGTTGACAGATGCCCAAGTTTATTGTATGACGTCTATGATCTATTTATTTCGACCACCACTTACCGCTAAAGCCATCTATAGGAAAACGGCGGAAGCAAAGTTGTACACCTAATATCTTTATTAAGAAGTTATAAAAAAAATAAAAAGTATGTAAAAAACAATTTTACCAAGTTTACACTTCAAATTGCCATTCACCCAATACAAGTCTAATCGATGTAATTTCGAATTTATTACTTTTTTGTGAAGACAGTGAAAATCTTTATAAGGTTTCCTTTCCCTTCGTAAAAAAGATGATAGAGTCAAAATTATATCGATACTTCTATCGTGTGTGACATGGATAATTTAAAATGCAAACTTAGGTAAAATTGTTTTTTTTTTACGCATTTTCTATTTTTATAATAATATTTTGATGTAGCATTTAAGGATTCATGTTTATATAATTTTTTTTCTTATTTCAGCTCATAGAACATTCTGTCAAATTTGTACGAAAAAAATCTGAGGACATCCTATATAGCACGTTTTACAATCACGATGTTATACAATTTTTGAATTAACGGTTGCGAGGTCTATACTGGATCATCAGTGGTGCAATTTTCACACGGTTATCCGCGATAATCATTCTCGTTTTCGTACCGTGCTGTTACGAGATTGGATGTCTGCGCTATCTCCCGCGAGGTAGAAAGAAGGAAGATACTGCCGTCACCAGCCGGTCGAGCGAGCGAAATGAACTTTATCACACAGCTGGGATCTCCATTGGAAAACGTGAGGCGTGCGCGAGAAAACCTCTATCCTCGCTACCCGTCTTGTCATCCTAACGTGCTCCACTTCGGCCTCGCCAACGTGACGCGCGTTTCGGCTGGGTCAGTCGATGTAAAAATATTTATCAACTGCATAGCCGTGTTAGCCGGCCGCACTGACGACACTTCGCCGGAGAAGGTTGGATGGTACACTTGAATTTTGTAAAGTGCACTTAGTCGACAAGAGCTTTCTCTGCCGGGCGTGTCGGCGACTTCTCGGAATGACTCCCTTTCATTTCTTCCGTGCTCCCCCCTCTCGGGACGGAAAATCTATTTTTCTGCGATAGAGAACCTCTTTCTCTCTCTTTCATTCTTTATCTATCTCTTCCTATCTCATCTCGCCAAGAGTAGGAAAGGGTAACGTTGGAGGAAACCCAGGTAAAAAGCCGCGGCTTTTCAGCGATAGTTATCAGATCTGAATTCAATTCGCCATTCAGACAACGAGAAGCGCATTGGAGGAATGTTCTTTCTTCTTTATATGTTTTTCGATGCTTCAATATCCCAGGTCTTTGTCCCAGAATAGAGAAACAATGTCGACGATCCACGCTCGAAGAACTCTCGATCCAGTGACACAATGGCCTCGTATCGCCGTGCCGCACCGTGTCGATGCGTTGGTACTACTAAATCTTTTTTTTATAACCTTCATCCACATATGGGAAATGAATGAATACACGTACGATGAAAACGAAGAGAACGATACGTCGACCGTATTTGACCGTGACGGATCGACGAGGATTCCATGCCAATCCAACAATATGACGACGAATTGTCGTCGATTCCAACTGGGTTGTCTCACTTCGTAGATTGGTTCGCAGATGTGCCAGAGATACGAATGCATTTATCTTGGAACTTGGATATTTCTAACTAATGAAATTTACGTAGAAAAAAGAAATATCGAAAATAATGTAAGAAATGAACGTATAAATCAAATTGATATTTTTTGCTAATTAAGTGTAGATCGTAAATAAAAAAATAATAATAAAAGAAGTTCCAAGAATGAATCAACGAAAAAACAGATAAAAATAGATGATATCGTAGCATTTAGATACTAATTGTCGAAATATTACATAATAAGTAGGCTTTGATGGGCTTTTTTTATTATTTTTTAATGATAGATTCTTTCGAGCCTCATTTTATATATTTGTTGATCTATACGTTGCCTGAAATGATGCGTCATACTGAATATGAATTTTTTAATTATATTCATACCGTTTTTAGTTTTTATGTTGTTTTTACGTTATTAAAGAATTGGATTAAATTTAACAAGGAAATAATTCTAGTCAATTTAAGAATAGAATTTTTACGTGATTGTAAGAATCATGGATTCTATCCAGCACATCTAAATCGCAACCATTTCTTTAAACTAAAATTTCACTGTTAAGCTGGCCGCACACGATGCATGATTTTCATGCTTATTCTCTTGCATGCTGACCAATGCATGTTACTTTGCTCGGTTCGCTGCATAAACGTCATCACACGAAGGTGGCAACCGTGGTGATTTTAACCTATACATCTCACATATGCATGACACCAATCAATCACGTGAGTGATTCTTAACGTTTTGATTGGCGTGTGCAAGAAAACGAGCACGAAATAATGTACCATATCAAACACAGAAATCAAAGATGGTAGTATACTTCGTTCAATGCACCAAGATGTTTAGCATGCATCAGAGCAGGTACCGCAGCATGTAAGTCCATTATGTAGGAAATCATGCATCATGCGCGGCCAGCTTTGAGCATGAAAATCATGAATCGTGTGCGGCCAGCTTTACAAATGCAAACGAAGGGCACTCAATAATATTAACAAACACATTGACACATTACTGAAATTAGAAATAGCAGATGGATTTAAATACCGCAGAACCCTTCATCACAGATTACTTGGAGAAAAAGTTAATAAATCATCTTCCGCTCAACATTTGTAACAGATTTTTCAGTACACAATATAATGTTTTTTATAGATTTTTCATTAGTGAATCTCGGAGATTAAACAAAAAATTTTTATGGCTACTAAAAAGACATGGTTGTGACAAAAAAGAAATAAAGGATATTAATTATTATGTAGTAGACAATATTGTGGAGACTAATATGCCCGACGTTGATGGCAGCAATACTCACTATAAATTTCTTTTTCACACAAGAATAAAAAAATACAAACATAAACAACGAAATATTTAAAGTGAATCTATCCGCTTCCCAATTTAAATACATTTCATATAATATCTTTGAAGTTAATAATAAATGGTTCACAAAAATCTTAGCAATGTTATTATACCATGGGAAGTTAAAACATTGTTACAATTAGGTGAGAATTTCTGCTTGCCAACGTTCAACACGTTAGAAACACCATGATTGAATTTGTTAAACACATCGAAAATAATTTTTTTTCAGATTAAAATTACCTAACATTAGAGAAATTAGGAACAGAATTTTTCCTTTAGTTAAGGGGATAAAGCAAGCTTGTTCCAGAAAGACCGATATAGAGAAACGAATTTTGTCTTTAATCACAACTACAAAATCGTTTGTTAAAAGCAATCCACAAATACTTTTTACAAGGGCAGATAAGAGTAATGTGGTGGTGGCACTTGACAAGATGGAATACGTACAAAAAATGGAAATGTTACTATCTGATATTGAGACCTATAAGACATTGACGTACAACCCTGTTAAAAAATTGTTAACACAACTTAAGACGTTATTAAGGGGAAGGAAACAGCGCGGTTTCGTTGAGAATTCTGTTTATAACAAATTAAACCCTTCTAACCCTGTTGTGCCTCTTGCATATGGTCTTCCGAAAATACACAAAGTAGGATATCCATTTCGTATTATAGTTTCTTCGGTGGGGAGTCCTCTCCATAATCTAGCCTCTTTTTTGAATGCCATATTACATAAAAATATACCAACAGCTAACAGTTTTATCAAGAATAGTTTTCATTTGACTAAACACATTTCTAACTTGACTATCTCTGACAACGAAGTTCTTTTATCTCTCGACGTGGTTTCATTATTCACAAATGTACCTATTGACTTGGTATTTGAAGGCATAGAGAGGAGATGGCATTTTATTGAAAGAAACACGAGTACTCCTAAAAGTGAATTTTTTAAAACCTTAGAATTAGTTCTTAATTCAACATTTTTCAGTTTTAATGACAAATTTTATAAACAGACCTTTGGTGTACCGATAGGTTCACCATTGTCACTCATTGTAACGGATTGTGTTATGCAAGATCTTGAAACGAAAGCATTACAGGGTCTTTCAATTTCACCATCCTTTTATGTGAGGTATGTTGATGACATTGCGTTAGCATATGATGCGTCACACATTGATACACTGGTGAACACTTTTAATTCTTTTCATACCAGGTTAAAATTTACAACTGAAATCAGTGGGGACAGGTTAAATTTTCTTGATGTCAGCTTAATAAAAAAGGGAAATTCTCTTATTCATAATTGGTACCACAAACCTACTTTTTCTGGTCGTTATTTAAATTATTTTTCTAGACACCCTTTATGCAAAAAAGTAGGTACAATCGTTGGTTTAATTGATAGAGTTCTTTCTTCGTCCCACTCTATTTACCATCAAGAGAATTTTGAATTAATAATTAAAATTCTTTTAAAGAATGGATATCCATTAAAACTCATATTCTCAAAAATAAAAAATAGGCTGTCAAAAAAATTTAAACAATGGAATGACCAGTGTAACAGACCTAAAGACAAGACAACGGATAATAATAAAGATGAAATCAATCACAGATTTTTTACAATCCCCTTTATATCATTTTTATCGGAAAAAATCAAAAAATTTTTTAAAAAAGACTCCTAAGTACGAATGGTATATAGGGGGATTAATAATCTTAAGGGGTTCATTAGGGGTCATAAAGATGTTCGTCCCAAACTATCTCATACAGACGTTGTATACAAAATTGATTGTCGAGATTGTGAAATATCATATGTGGGAATGTGGACAATACAGGTAGATGTTTGAAGATACGCATAAATGAACATATACAGGGTGGTCCACTTAAATCGAACATTTTGAATATCTCGCTTATTTTTGATGATATAAAAAAATGTTTCAAATGAAAGTGGAAGGATTTCGAGGGGGGCGTATTTTGGTCATGTTAGTTTTTTTTCTAGGTAGAGGCGCCAAAAAAATTATGGTTTTAATATAGGTTTTAAAAAAATATGTATGCAAAATGGATAATTTTTTAAATAAGCAACTATGTGTTTTTCTTTCCACCTATATTATTCTGTTCATAAAAGTATTAAAGTACGATTATCAAAAAGTTAATAGTTTACGAGTTATTTAATATTTTATGTTAATATGTGCCAGAATAAAGTGTAAAATATCTCGTAAACTATCGGTTTTTTTATATTACAACCTTAATACTTTTATATGCAGAATAATTAGAGGAATCATATTGTGTAAAAAAATCATACAATTCCATTTAAAAAACTTGAGGTGATTTTTATATCTTTTTGGTGCTTCCACCTAGAAAAAAACCAACATAACCAAAATACATCCCCCTCGAAACCCTTTCACTTTCATTTAAAACATTTTTTTATATCATCAAAAATAAGCGAGATATTCAAGATGTTTGATTTAAAAGTGGACCACCCTGTATAGAAATCACATATATATATATATATATATATATATAAATTGGAACACTACACAACATTATTACACGTAATAACAAAACATAGAATTAGTCATTAGCATGATTTTGATCGGGAAAATGTCAAGATATTAGAGGAAAGAGTGTTCAATAAAAGATTGATTTCGGAAATGATTCATATAAAGCAACAGAGAAACAGAGTTTAAATTTACAGAGTGATACGTATACTTTAGATCCACTATTTGGATTTGTTTGCGGACTCATAGCGTTGTTTCCTCCCTTTGTTCTTATTTTTATTTTTATTTTCATTTCAATAACTACGTGACTTTATTATTTTGACTCTCATTTCATCTCTGACTGTCGACACCACAAGACCTTTACGTCGAGTCGTAAGAAACGCTTACATGTAATTTAATAAAATTAAAATTAAAATTAATTATTTTAATAATTCTCTAATGGTTCGTTTTTTAATTTTTTTCTCTTTTGAATGACTACGTAATAAATCTGACAATTTGATGAGCGATGTGATTCTACTTTTGACGCAATATACTTGACTCCGGTTTTATTTTATGTAAGTTTTTATATTATTATTGTATAAGTTAATATTCTAATTTTAGACGCAATATATTTGATTCCGTTTTAATTTATGTAAGTTATTATTTTATTATTGTATAAGTTAATATTTTTTATAATCATTTGGCTATACTTTACATAGCTAATTTGGCATTTGGATAAAGAAGAACGAGCTAAATTGTTGGGAATTACCATTTTGGAATTTGCGTTAATTATGTAAATTAAATATATATGTTATCTTGATAAGGACTCAAATTGAAGCGTTAAAACGTATATATTAATTTTGTTACATTCACACGAAAATAAAGTGTTTTTTTGTACATCCGAACAGCTGATGTAGGCTGTGATGGGCTTTTTTACATAATAAGTATTGCAGTTATTAATATAATTGAAAACATTTCGACTATGGTTTTGGTTCTCTTTAGTACAAAACAGTACAGAAAATATTAAATTAACTTAAAGAAAAAATATTAAATTAAGTAAAAATAGAACACGGAAAAAATGATTTTGCTCAAGTATTTAAAAATTTAGGTAGATACAGATCTGGAAATAATGATTTTGTTGGACCATCAAAATAATTATGTAGGAAACTCAAATATGAGAAGCAATATTGCAAAAAGTTTTGACAGTCTAACACAACCAATTTGAATGTCTTACACAATTATTTTCAGGGTCTAACAAAATTATTTTCATATCTGTGTATCCAGCTACATTTTTAAACACTTCAGCAAAACCTTAGATTATAAGCGCTGAGATCTGCAAAATATTTCCGAGAAAATTGTTTCTTATATAGAAAGACAGTGGCATTTTTTTCAGAAAAACATTTGCAGCTTTATAATTTTGTATTTAATACGTACTCTTCACATATTCAAAAATTCACTTCTATAACTTCTCTGTCGCCTGTAATTTATATTTTTATTCTTAAATATTTTTATATTCTCTTTAGACTTTTTAATTTAATGTATTCTATATTTCTTTTACACAGAAGAGAACCAAAACCATAGTCAAAATGTTATTTGTGATTACAATTGCAATACTTTTGTAATATTTCAACAATAAATGTATCGCGCTCCGACATCCGCGTTGACTCTCATTGGCTACTTTTATATCTCTTTTGTTAAAAAGAAAAAGTCATTTAAAAATCAAATTAGAAATATAGAAAAGATTTCTCTGGCAAATTCGAGGTAAAATTATTTTTATACGTTTTATGTGCCGTTCACATAAACTATTTTCTGCACCGCGTTTGTAACATGTAGAACGTAACATACATACGTATATTAGATCTGTTCGACTAATGTGTGTTTTCATCATGAAAAAAAAAGTGCACATTAAACATGCCATCCCCTTGAAACTGTTAGCTTCAAGTCGCGACCTACAACTCACGGAGACTATTCAACTTTCATGCAAATGTCCGTCGCGTTTAGTTACAAGTAACTCATGCGACCGACCAAGATACCGTACTGGCCGAGTTTATGCGCGCGTCCGCGAGTTGCGCAGGACAATAAGAGCTACGAGGCGAGGAAGGGACGGAGATAAAGTTGGCCCCGGGACGGAATTTACGCGGGATTCCGGATAGAAAATAGGGCTGATATAAGTCACGGATATAAAGGTTAAACGAGACGGCTTTGCCGGACTGGCGGAGTCGTTACTATTACTTCCAAGCCTCTAGATTTTAGCTCGCGTGTAGTTTTCGTAGAGTGCGATTCCTTTCCCCCGCATCGCTCGTACCTTTTCTCTCCGTCTACTACTGTGAGTTTCGTCTCCACCGTCCATCTCGCTGATGTGCTGGGTAGCCGGGGTAGCCGGGGTAGCCGGGCTAGAACGATGAAGAGCATGGCAGTGGCGCGGAGGAAGAGGATAATGCGAGCAAGAGACGGACACGGCACTGCCGGAAACTTTCGACGAGAAGTAGTCTCGCTCGGTGGTTTTTGTAAGATGGGGAGAAAAGCAGGCTATATATACCTTCCGAATATCCAACTGTCCTCTTTCACCATCGCCGTCGTCGTCGTCGTCGTCGTCGTCATCCTGTCTTCGTCGTCGACTACGCGAGAATTCGGCATCGCTCCAGTTAACAATCGCGATTAAGATCCTTTCGTGGGTACCGTCGTACGAGCTGTGGACATTAGCGGAGAGATTAACGTTCGCTACGCTCGCCGTTACGAGCGTGAAAACGGAGAAGGGATGAAGGAAGCGAAGATCTCGTTTCCACGGGCGATAAACGAAGTATGCTCCAACGCGCTCGGATTTTGTTCCAGGAGGAGACGACGGGTGTATTGGGATTAAGGGGATGTCGGCCGCTGCGCGGTTAAGATGGTTTAGGGAAAAATAGGACGGTCGTTTATGCCGATAACGACGGCTGTTTTCATCGATTAATGCGTTAGTCTGCAAATCGGTATTTAATAGATTATCTTCATTCAGAGAAATAGAGGAAGGAATTCGATATAAAGAGATAGAATTTCAATAACGTCAAGTACTTTTTAAGCGTTTGGCTTTAAAGATTTAATATTTATAATCCATATCTGTAGAAGCGCAACTTTTTTAATACAACTTTTCCATTAGAAATCAGATCTTGTTCGAATATGATCATACATAAATTATACACACATTTATATACCTACATGTATAATAATTTTATAAGTTATGTAATATTTCTTATTTCGCAGAAAGTGAAAGATTGTATAGCTCTTGAAGTTTACACATTTAATAACAAAGTTGTTAAAAAACTTTTCTTAATATTTCTGCCTAGAAAAATGTCATACATATTTAGTTTAGAATATATGCATCTACAAAAAATATATTTACATATATACTCGTAAACATTTGTGTATAGTTATTACGCTGTGTGTAACAAAAATAATTCTTTTCATATATGAAAAAATTGTCTGAAAAAATAGTTGTTTGCGTTTATATGAAGATCATTTGAAATTTAAAAGATTACTTCGACTGCAGGTACAAGAGAAAATTTTGCTGAAAATTATCTGAAAATCATGTTCCATGTAAAATTGATCGCTAAATAAAAAAATGATAAAATTAAAGCAATTAGAACAGAATAAATTAACAAAAAATTTGTTTTAATTAAAAATTTTCAATTTTTTTTAAAAAGCAGTTATCACATTTTTTTTATTTAACAACATTCAGAGAATATTTTAGAAAGGCTACACAAAATACCAAAAATTTGAGCGATTTTTTACTTATAAAAATGCATTCCTTCGCCATTTTGCTTTGCTTTAAAGTTTAATCAATTCAATCTGCTTTTATTATTTTCTAATTCAACGACTAATTTTATATCGAAATACGTGATTTTCAGACAATCGTAATACTTCATCTTGCATTGTAGTGTTTCATATTGTGACTTGATATTGTGGAACAGAACATATATCTATGCTAGATTTCGTCAGTACTTTCACACTTTGATTTTTTTGTGTGCGAAAAATCTTGTTGCACGTTATATTTAGTTTTGTAAATTGTACATAATGTTACAAAAAAACTTAATTAAACTTCAAATATTTTTGATATATACATGTCAAAGATACAATTTCTATCAAGTTCTATCTACTTGCTCAGAAGTTGCACCATTCTTCAGTCCCAGGTCATATTAAAAGTTCTCATCCGTGCCAGCAGGTACTATAAGATTTCATACTCGTCACTGCCACTTGCAGTTTCTCTGATCCATGAACGTTACGAATCACGAATTATTATTCATCTTCTAAGCCACGGTCACGAACGTAAACGTTTTTATAGGGCGCTACGAAATCTCACGTTTTACTACAACTAGTAAAATTTCTCAGTTCCCGCGAATACTTCTAATTTTCTTCGACATCTTCGCCATCAAAAGAAAGGGGAGATAAATTTTTTATTCTGTCACAAAAGATCAAGAAAATAATCAAAAAGTTCATTTTGTTGGTCACTTTAGACATGGGTGTTTGTGCGTGAATTCTGCGTGTATAAATTAATCTTCAAAAGGAAGGAGTACACAACAAAGGTGAAGATAATTCACTGAAAAATCAGGAAAATATTTATGAAAAGGAGAAGCGGTTGATTGGTTCATGCGCTTTTTGTGGCGCGAACGTAATGTGTGAAGTGCTCTAATGTAACATTAGTTCTCGGTTTGTAGATAAGAACTTGGCAAGGTTTTATATCGATGTGTACCAAATCAAGGATTCATTGACGCGTACCGTTTATGTAAATGCTCACTACAATCTTTGGAATATGAATCGGAGAATAATCATTCGCCGAAAAATAAAAACATCCCAGAAAACTTTGTTTGATATTACAGCAATAATATTGCGCTCTTGATTTCTCCCATAATATTCAACGCAAAGCGTCATGATGAGGAAAAGAATCCTTCTGCTGCATATTTAAAGATCCTCTTGGATTTACGCTGAATGTGCAAAATCACGAGTAACTTCAATATTCATGAACTTTGGACATTTAAATCTGGCTTGGATAAATCGAAATAAATTTATACCAAGAAACAAATGCGTGATAAAGAAAGACGACGGAAACATTCAAAATCTCGCTGTTTTAAAGAGGAAATAATTGTAAAATATTTACATACGAATGAGTAGAACCGTGAGAATAAAAAGTACGATTCGATAGATAGAGAATAAATCATTGTTTTATAAAAAATATATTATAGTAAACTTATGTAAATTGTTTATCTTGATAGCGTTTTTTTAGTACTAACAATAAAAAATCTATTTAATTCGACTCGACAACATTATATACATAGTACGGTCTATAAATTTAAAAACAAAAATCATAAAATGAAAAATATGCGCCAGAAAAATATTGTAAACATTTTTTATTCCAAATAGGGTTCTTTACAATGAGTATACCGCTCTGCTCTCGTTTTCAGTCTTTAAAGACAAAATAAACAGAGTGGACAATGTAAATAAATTGGATGATATTACAATAATTTTTTGAGCCATTCGACGATCTTTCAGAAATTCAAACCACTAACCAATAACTAAAAATAATTATGCAAAGGTAAAATATTTAACGATAACACAAAGATTTAAAACGAGAGCAGAGCAGTGTATTGATATAAAGGATTCTATTTTAAATGGAAAATGTTTACAATATTTTACTGACATGTTCTTTATTTTATATATATGATCTGATACATGTTTTTTACTTTCATTTTAAAACTTATGGACTGTAATGTGTAGACTAGTGAATACTATATCGTAAAATCATTGATGTGGAAAATTTGTCAAAAATTACGTGACGATTTTTACTTTGACTCCTGCAAAGCTGACATCATTTGGGAATAAATCGAGAGAGGAAAGAAATGATGAATTTGATAAAAGAGACGTGGGAGATGAAGAGGAAATAGGCAAATAGAAGACGATGGTGCCAGCGGCAATGCGATATACATAGCGATGAGGTAAAAAGGAGTAAAAGTCATATATTCCGACATGGTCAAAAGGAATATCTTTTGTTGATTCGCGGACGGTTGCAGTTTCAACGACGGATTGACATTTCATTTGAATAACGTTCATCCTGTTTTCATCGTTTCCTCCGTGTCTTCGTACACCCAGTGACTTACTTCTTCGTATCCGCATAATCCTTCGCTCTGATTTATCATATTTTTTGAAGGTAGTTGTACGAAAGATATCCTGAGATATCCTAAGAATGAGTCGAATTTATTTTTATCGTCACGCTATATCCCTTGACTTTAAAAGAAGTGGTGCCAGAACTATATAATTGTTTAAATGACCTGTCATATTCTCTGCGAGAATATATTAATTGCTGTCACTAATAAATCTGAGATACGAAAGACGTCAATTTTTTCAACATGTAAGAAAACAAATAAATTTATTATAATAAATTATATAATAGAAATTATATAATATCAATTAGTGACATTAGTTTAATCTGAAGTTGACATTAGTCATTAAATATATATAATTAATAATATAAAATTAATTATATTAAATAAAGCTTGTTATAATTTGTAAGTCAAAATCATTACAATTTAAAAAGATGGTTTTTTAAGGATTGTAAAATAAAAATAACAAAATGTGCCATTTAGTCATGCTTTTAAGAGTACTTTCTTTTTGCCAATTGATTGATTAGTCAACAATTTTCGGTTAAATTAAAAAATAGTTTTTTTCCTCTTCTCTAAAAAACCAAATTTTTGGAGTTATGTCCATCGACATCTAGAATGGACCGCTGATGGCAATGGTGGGGGTAGAAAGACGATTAGAGTGAGAGGCAGGAATAATAAGATCGTTCTTTCTCTGTTTACTGAAGCCTGATTGGTTGTTGTTAATCCAACAGTAGTTAGAATTTAAACAACAGTAAACAGAGAAAGAACGATCTTATTATTCCTGCCTCTCACTCTAATCGTCTTTCTACCCCCACCATTGCCATCAGCGGTCCATTCTAGATGTCGATGGTTATGTCACTTTTAAAGTAAGGGGACGAGATCATCTTTGACCGTATAGGCAAACGAGAAGCGCGGAACGTCGTCGTATCACAAAGAGCGATAGCTCATTCGTTGGATAAACAAATATACTTTGTCGTGCTATAACCCACTATTGCCGCACTACGAAATGCAGGAGGATAATCGAAATGTGCTTTCGATTATACTCCTGCGTTTGTCGAATTTACGTTTAGCTTATTATAATGTTAATTCGTACAGACCGCGAATTCGCCAAAGCTTTCTCGCGGCTATAAATCCTGGGCCCTGGCTCGTGTCGCGCTCTTGTGTCTGCCGGACTAAATCGAGTTTTGTGTGCATCGTTTGCATCGCACGATCACTACAAACTACATTTATCCCCATCTGAAGCAAATGTGCACGCTGAAAAGGGTTCGAGGAAAACATGAAACACATCAACTCATTCGCGTCATGTAATTTGGAAAAAGTGCTTGATATTGATCACTGTTTCAAAACTTATTTTTCTCTTCTCAGATACAAACGTGTATTGAAAATTCAAATATAAAGAGACCCATGCTCGGATGCATACAGAGATTAGTAGAGGAAAAGGCCTTATTATGAGATACCGAGTCCATTTTTGGTAAATGCTAGAAGTCTATGAGCAGAATTAAAAAAAATAATAGATTATTTGGAAGAGAGGGAATTTAATAAGCTGTAAGATAATGTTATATAAAATTTAATTTAAATTTCATTTTTTTTTAAATCAAAGAAATGTAAATCGCAAAGTTAAAAAATTGTGCTCCTAATATGAGATGCCCCGAAAAATCGATAATAAAATGCAAAATATATCAGTATTGCAATTAAAAAACTTTATTTAATATTTCTAAAATACAAACAAACACAGCCAGCGTGCGTAAAAAATGAGCATGCGATAGATTATATCCAAAACTCGTCTTCGTTCGAATCAAGAATTGCAGAAATAGGCACTCGACGTTTATTCCGGTTGTCTTTTTTATTATTGTACAATAATATTTATACTTTAGCAACGATTTTCACTATGCATAGGAACATGAGTTACCATATTAGAAATACCCTGGGTATCTCATATTACGATTTCCACACCTTACGATTTTACGATCATCAAATCTAACTTCTGCAATTAAGCAAATCTGCATATCCTGTATTTTTCTATTAGTACGACCTTATTCTATCACTACATGAATAAGAATTTATTGCCAAATATTTATTTATTAAATAATAAACAAGGTTTAAAGAGTCAATGAAACTTGAAGACATGCAAATTCTAAAATCTTTTTTTACACTGAGAAAAAAATAGTCAATTTTAATAAATATTTAGTTCAATACTGCCAACTAAATATTTACTTACAGTAAATAAATATTTGTTCAGTAAAAAAAATGATTGTTAAATCAAATTAACATTTCTTATATCAAATAAATATATCTTTATATTTAATAAATATTTAGTTGGCAGTATTAAACTAAATATTTATTAAAATTGACTATATTCTTTTTCGGTGTACAATGACTACATGATCTATAAATAATGAACTTTCAATTAAATAGTTTTCAATCCAAGAGCAATAAATTTATGATGAAACCAATAGATAGCGTTTATTAATTTAGCAGAAACGCCACTATCTCATATTAGGCGCCTATCTCATAATAGGGGGCTTTCCTTTACTTGTCCCGGATTTAGATATAAGTCGCAGACATCGTTACGTTACGTTGATAAAAAAGTGACACAGTTCAAAATTAGTAACTTTTCTGTATTAGATCTAGAGCATTAAAAGAATTTGTTCTGCTGGACAACGTTTTAATTAGAATAGTAAATATACATAACTTCGCTTTCATTCCATGTTATATTTTCAATTATAATATATTCTTCAAAATAATACATATTATAAGTTTTCAAAATTCGAAAACTGCAATCCTCGTAGGGTAACTTCGGCAAATATGCCGCGCTGGGATTTACGCCGCAGAAGTCAGAAAAAATATTCTTTCATATTTTTATTACTTCATATACATACTTATTATTCTTATTCTTTAATAAAACTTTATAAACGCATTTTATAAGTTATTGTGTCATTTTACGTCTTATTTATATGCGTTATTTGTAAATTTTTTATAAGTCATACATACTCCCTCCCCTCCTATGAGTAGCCATACATCTCACCCTTATGGGATATACGGCAAAAATGCAAGGGTTTAAAAAAGTGCATTTTTTAATATGAAATATAAATATTTCGGATTTTTAATATTTTTTTCATAATAGTAGACAGTACAAAGTTTTTACTGATATAGTTCATTTACTTTAAACATAATAAATAATACTTAATAAATTAAGTTTCTGATAGGTGCGGCGTATATACCGGAGTCACCCTATAGAGTTGTGTAAATTTTATCCCTTTATCAGAGTTGTGATACATATGGGGAATGATGTTGTTTTCCCACAATATATATTAGTCTTTAAGATCAATTTTCTTTCATTATCTCAAAAATGCTTAACTTTACTATTTTTTTATTTTAGAAATTTTATTACAATCTTAAGCAGGGAGCACACGTAATGCATAAGAATATGTACCAATCGAAGTTCTCCGTTTCTTTCCCTTCCATGTAATAGAGAACTCTGGTTGGTTCAATTTCTTATACCTCATGTGTTATGCGTTATGCAAGAGTCTGTGCTCCCCGCTATAAACTACAGTTTAAATAAGTAATATTTTTAACATTGTGTGATGACGTGTACTGGGTTTTAGATCATTAACTAAACTCAAAAAAACTTATATCACTTTTCTATCAACGCAGTGAAATATTATGCTAAAGTAATGCTAAAATAAAGTAGTGGTTCACTCGTAAAGAATTCATAAAAAACTCAGCACGCCATATTTTTATGAGCGAAATCTATCAAATGACGAATAGTTTTATTCGTAGAAACTAATAATACGTTTGTTAACTTTGGACGTAAAATCTTAAAGCGTGCATTCAATCTTAGTAGAACGCTATCAATACATAAATTTTACTTACAAGTAAACAAGAAGATCATTGAACGCTGAGTTATGCCTTCAAGATTATAAAGAGGTCCAATCTGTCATGCTAAAAGCGAGGACAAATAGGACCAAATAAAGTTTTTATAAAAAAAAGCTTTTAAAAATTCTTATTATCAGTTTGAACTTTCTGGTAATCAGCATTATAACAAAGCATGATAAGTGATTTAAATTTTTAAGCAATATACATATATTGCGACCATACTCACGACAGTGGCGCAAAATCTTCATCGCGCATTCGTGATCTCACTTCCCTACTATTTCTCAAATCTTCTCGACTTTTCGCTCAGAGTCGGTAATATTAATTACTTTTACAATCTCCGATTACTTGTACTCTCAACACCGGATTTTTGGGCGCCAGGCACGAGAGAGCGTGCCACTCTTCCGCGAAGTTAAACTTGCAAAACCTCCTGGAAGCACAAAATTCTCGACTCGATCACGAATACGAATAGCCGACTGCTCAGCCACGAGATTGGTAGAGGGGGTGGTTCATGGCCGGGAACGGAGGGAGTCTTGGAAAACGAGCAGGGCGATAGTCGATAAAATAGACAAATTTTGTAATAGAAAAGAGATAACAAATGTATTCAGTTCTTTCCGACACGATGTTGTACACGCTAGG
>NW_017296613.1:160537-166042 GCF_001594075.2 Trachymyrmex cornetzi | reverse complement strand
GGGGCGGAATCGCCCTTGTAAGTGGCGTACTCGACTTGCGGTATTGGCAGCTAGAAAATTTTATCTCCACGGGGCGAGCTCTAAGTTTTTCACTACTCGACAACTCGTAGGTGTTATAACGACAGGAAATCTCCGGATCGCGGCAATCGCGGGGCGCTTGGCCTGGTCTAATGCCCGTATTACACTAGCGATTGGAGATTGCGTCTGCGTTTGCGTTTGCGCCTGCGATTATGTTTCGACCAATCAGAAAAGAGACGCTGGCGATTGCGATTCAAGATTCCCGTTTAGACATCTGTCTATTTTTCATAATCACAGACGCAGACGCAACCAATCACAAAGCGACTTTGTAGTCATGTGACTAGTTGATCATGTATCAAAATGAAAATTGAAGATCAACATCTCCTGGAAAAATGTGAAATCTATATCGGTGAATCATGCCACCGAAAAAAGCTGATATATTTTCAGAAGATATTGAATTTATATTAATTGATTTAGTTGAGTGTGTAGACCTATCCTTTGGGATTATACTTCTGAGCTATATAAAAGAGTAGATCTGAAAGATGCAGTTTGGGAAGAGGTGGTTCGTTCTTTAGGACCTCATTTCTCAGGTAAATATTTTATGTGTATTAATGTTGAGAAAAACAAATTGGATAATTATTTCTGTCAATAGCTAGCACACTTGTAGTGTACATAATGCGAAAAGGTTATGTGTATAAATAAACTGCATACATTTACAATAAAATATTTTCTTCTTTTATAGGTCCTATTGTAGCAAGCAGATTTAAAAGTATGAGAGATACTTTTATCACTTTTATGTCAAATTTGAGGAGAGTAAAGGAGTCTAAACGCAGCGGAAAAGGCACTACAGATATTTATACTCCTAAGTGGTCTTTGTATGATCGTTTAAAATTTTTACAAAAGACAGTAATTCAGAGTACTTCCACCTCAAATCTCAATATTTCCTCGGAAAAGTTTGACGATATACAGATAGAGCAGACTTTAAATGAATCATTGAAATAGTGTTTACTACATAGAACAGAGGAAGACCAGGAAAAGGAAGTTATAGAAGAACGTCCAGTTATAAACATTTATTATAATGACTCTATGGAAGTACGACTATTAAAATTATTATTATTTTGACAATATTTGAATAAATAATATATAAGAAATTAATATAATGAAGTTGTTTGTAATGTATATCAAATTTTATTCATAAAATTTGTTGTAGAAATTTATGATTACATCAACGCCAATGGAAGAATCATCCGATAGTACTACAGATTTATCTGTATTATCTGTAAGTTTTGCAAGCACAAGAAGTTAAAACTACTTATTGATATTATAAACTTCCAGAATATTAATCTTTCTTTTGTATTCACAGCAGCCAATATCTTCTGCACTTCATTATTTGCAGCCTATATCTACTCCTGTTTTACAGACAACTTTGCAAAATTAAATTGTTTCTACGTCAACAAGCTCTATATTTACATCTGCTTCTAAAATAAAAGATGTCAAAAATAAGATGTACACTAAACGAGGATGTGCTAAAAGAAAAGCTAACTTTGATCATAATGATAATAATGCAATGATGGCAGAAGCAGTTACTGCTATTAAAACTTTGTGCAAATAGGATCCAAATCCAACTAACTCATCCGTATCTACTGACTCTGCTCATACAATTAGGATTATTTGTCGCAGCAAAATTGCGTGAAATGACAACTTATCAACGTAAGCTGTGTGAAAATGAGATATTAAAAGTACTTTCTCAGTTTTAATATATATAACATTTTATTATCTTTCATATCTAATTTCTTATATTTTTTATTCGTATTACCTTGTATTATATTATGTACTTGAGCTTTTTATTTACCAAAGAAAAAATTAGAATTCAATGCAATTAAACCATATTTAGTTATTATGCAGTAAGTATGCAAATATAAATTCTTGTTACATCTGCACATAATTAGGTATTAAGTTGTATGTAAATATTTACACAAAAATATATATACGCAATTAAAAATATCTAATCATTATAGATCTAATATTTAAGTAGCTCTAATATTTAGTGTGTTTCTCAGGAACACTTGTTTATTTATATAAGTATTTTTTATACATAAACTTTATATTTATAACTATTTGACATTTCAAAGTACATATATTAATGTATATTACGTAAAAATTGTAAAATACAAGACAGAAAGAAGTTATACAAAAATACATTATTCTTTTAACGAATTGCTTCATCTTGCCATGGTACTCTTCCAACAGTATTAAAATATTCACATAAAGTCTCTCGCATAGCTATAGCAGTAGAAGCATGGCGATTGCCTCCTTGATGTTGCAAATTTAGTAAACTTTGTCGTTGTCCATTTCGCCATTCACCATGCTGAAGTTGACCCGTTCTTTCATCTTCCATATCAACATATCCTGGTGGAGTATACATCATGCGGTCTACATTATGAGACCTCAACATGTTATGAAGACAACAAATTGCCAGTACAATCCAACGAGCGTCGTCTGGATCATATCTCAGAGGAGATCTGAGTATATTAAATCTGCTGACCATGGTTCCAAACCCATTTTCCGTCTTCCTCTAGATAATCTGCAGTTATTAAATATAAAATTTAATTAATAAAAGAAGCAATTATTAATAATAAAAGCATCTCTGATTTATAAGAAAGTTATTTCTTTATTTCTTCTTACCTATAATTATAAATTTTTCTCTCTTTTTTGCCGATACATTGTTGCTTAGGATAAGGTATCATCACATTTGTGGACAGAGTAAAACCTTCATCCGCTATGATTACATACGGAAACTCTTGTTCAGTATCTGGTAAGAAACTTGGTGGAAGTATATTATTACTTGTCTCCAAATAATGTTTTAAGGCACATTTGTTCCATATTCCTCTCTCAGAAACTCGTCCATTTGTACCGATATCGACGAATATAAATCTAAATTGAGCATCCACAAGCGCCAAAAGTACAATGCTGAAAGTGCCCTTGTAATTAAAATATGAAGAACCGGACTGAAGTGGAGGATCTATCCGAATATGTTTGCTATCCATGGCACCTAAACAATTCGGAAAATTCCATCTCTCCATATAATCATAGACAATTGTTTTCCAAGCCAATTCACTATCAGGAAATTTAAGATATTCTTCTTACAAAACAAAAACGAGGGCACAAAAAGTATTCTTAATAATCCCAGATATAGTGCTTTGTCGAAGACGAAAATTGTAAGATAATGATTCTTGAGTTTCACCTACGAGGGATAACACAAATTTTTACTTGATATAAGATAGATCATACAAAAATATGTAACTTGCTTGAAATTAACTTATTCAACAACCTGTTGCCAAATGACGTAATGTCACAGAGAGTCTTTCTGCAGAAGAGATGCTCTCCCGAAGATGAGTATCCTGTCTTTTAATTATTGGGGTCAATTTTTCCACAAGATCTTCAAATATATTTGAATTCATACGAAGGCATCTGACAAAAAACATAGTATTTCTTTAAAACGATTAGTTGACAAATTGATGTAGTTTTATATTCTATTGATTATAACCTATATGTAGTCAGAAGAAAATATTTAATTTACATCTACCTGCGATACTTTTCTGGATCTTCTAATTGTAATTCCAGAAAAAGATTACGAAAACAACCTCTTTCTCTCCTCCTAGCTTTCCACGATTTAATCCACATTCTTTTTTTGCAAAGTACTAATTCTCTCTCTGTCATGATATCATATTGTAACTTCAACATTAAAAACATAAAAATAGTACAAATTTTCTTTTTCTTATGAAGATCCATGTTTAATTACAGAATAGATCTTGTATACTTAGGAGAATAATAATAATTGAATCAATGTACTCTTAACGTTAGTAATATGAAATAACACTAATTATTGCTTTTGATTAATTTTAATTAAAGATTAAATACAAATTTTAACAACAAGATTAATGATGTTTACATAAATAGAATTAAGAATTAAAGGTTATACAATAAATGAATTTAAAGATTACGAAATTCAAAGAAAAGATCAGAATGAGGCTCAGGAAATACATACAAATTACAAGAGATTAATAATATAATAAATGAGATAATATAAAATAACCATAGATATCTAACCTTGGTAATTAGAACAAAACGCGTTATCGAATTATTTATATATAATTTAGTGGGATTTCCGTTAGATTACAGCCAATATGGTAAATCCCAATATCCTCTGGTTTAAATTCTCAAGAATAGGTATCCATATGAAAGTCTCTTTGGTGGTTAACAATTTTCAGGGAAAGCGGCTTCCGCCCAAACGGCGTGATCTTTTAGGGGTGTCCCCCTCGTTAAAGATCTGGTAACTTTTACACCGCCCGAATGGCAAATTAAGCTTATTGCAAGTAATAACGAGTATTTTGTTTATAGTTTGTACAATTGTTCTTGATAAGTGCCGAATGCACTACCAATAGATAATACAACGATCGTAATCTCAATCTGATTCGAGTTATTATGTTCGCACGAATCTTAACGGTCAGCGATTCCTTCTTTCTTCTTTACGTGAAGAAGAACGAATGAATGAAAGTTTTTATCGTTTCTAAGGAGACGATATGACTATCGATTGAATCTGAAATCTCGCTCCATTTTTAACTCTGAATATCGATATGAATTATTACTTATTTCAATAGGCAATCACAAAATAATTCCATTCCATTTTGAACAATCCATCTTTACATCTCACGAAATCAGTAAACTTTAATTCGGTGATGATCGAGGTGATGATGCAAATATAAAAATGTAATCGCTGATCGTCATAGTGTGAAAAACGTCTAATCGAAATCGCAAACGCAAGCGCAAACGCAATCTCCAATCGCTAGTGTGATACGGGCATAAAGCGTGCACAGCTTCGACCTTGAGCTCGGCCTGTGAAGAACTCTCTGCCCCGTCGTAGGTGAACGGGATCACAGCACGTACACGAATTTGATTTGCAATCTCACACTCTCGGGACGATACAATGCTGTACACGGCACGACGAACGATATCACACAGAAAGTACACGAATGCTGTCCGAAATCTCGCGTGATTTCGGCACTCAGACACGACATGAGATTTTACTTAACTCTACGGACGAAATGACCTGGCTGTGGCCGTGGCGGGCGTGTATAAAACGCGACTGAAATACTCGCGGTCCACGATATCGGACGGGATGGCACGATCACGCGTAGCACGTCTGCAATGGCGGGCAGCTCCCGACAACGAGCTCAACGAAACAAATCTCAATTAACTGTCGCGGATTCGTGCGATCCCGCCAATGAGAAATCGGCGGCTTCACAATACCGTACTGCGCTCGTCTCACCAAGGGTCCTCCTTGCGGCTCTCTCGGTAGTCCTCGCTCTCGACCTCGCTCTTGCTGCGCTCTGTACAGTCCTGCGTCCTCACGTCCTTACCGGAGGTTTGCCACAGCTCAAGTGCCGGCCCGGGGTCCTTTCGGGAGGGCACAGGCATGGTATAAGG